>NC_045763.1:92474248-92777279 GCF_008692025.1 Phocoena sinus
AATAGTTTTTGCCTGGTCATCAAAGAAACATGTGGTCTTGCGTTATCCTGATAGAAGGTTATGCATTTTCTGTTGACTAATTTCGGGTGCTTTTCGTCAAGTGCTGCTTTCAGTTGGTCTAACTGGGAGCAGTACTTGTTGGAATTAACCATTTGGTTTTCTGGAAGGAGCTCATGATAGAGGACTCCCTTCCAGTCCCACCATATATACAGCATCACCTTCTTTGGTTGAAAACCGGCCTTTGGTATGGTTGGTGGTGCTTCATTTTGCTTGCCCCACGATCTCTTTTGTTCCACATTATGGTACAGTATCCACTTTTCATTGCCCATCACAATTTGTTTTAAAAACGGAACGATTTCATTACGTTTAAGTAGAGAATCGCATGCGGAGATATGATCAAGAAGGATTTGGTCCACTGAACTTAGGTGGAACCCAAACATCAATGCGATTAACATAACCAAGCTGGTGCAGATGATTTTCATTGCTCGATTTGGATATTTGGGGTATGTCGGCTATTTCCCGCATGCTGTGACATTGATTGTTCTCAATTAATGTCTCGATTTGATTGCTGTCAACTTCAACTGGTCTATCCGACTATGGAGCATCGTCCAGCAAAACTTTGCGAACCACTTTTGACATGTTTGACCAGTCACAGCACCTTCTCCGTACATTGCACAAATCTTTTTTTGCATTTCAGTTGCGTTTTTACCTTTCTTGAAATAATAAAACATAATATGCTGAAAATGTTGCTGTTTTCTTCCATCGATATTAAAATGGCCACACAAAAAATTCACCAGTTTTGATAGTTTTTTTCTTTTAATGCACGTTGATATGACAAGCTGTCACAAACAAAATTGTTTCGAATGAAATTAAAGACAGCTAACCGCTAATAGAGCCATCTTATGGAAAAAAACGAACGAATCTTTTGGCCAACCCAATATTTTGCTATAGTGCTCTTAGTACTTTTTTATTTATTTATTTTTCTTTATTTATTTTTTATTAATTGGAATATATTTGATTTACAACGTTGTGTTAGTTTCAGGTGTATACAACAAAGTGAATCAGTTATACATACGCATATATCCACTCTTCTTTAGATTCTTTTCCCATATAGGCCATTACAGAGTATTAAGTTTCCTGTGCTATACAGTAGGTTCTTATTAGTTATCAATTTTATATATAGTAGTGTGTATATGTCAACCCCAATCTCCCAACTTATCACTTCCCCCCGTTGGTGATCATAAATTTGTTTTCTACATCTGTGACTCTTTCTGTTTTGTAAATAAATTCATTTCTACCATTTTTTTAGATTCCACTTATAAGTGATACCATATGATATTTATCTTTCTCTGACTTACATTCACTCAGTATGACAGTCTCTGGGTCCATCCATGTTGCTGCAAATGGCATTACACCGTTCTTTTTTAACGGCTGAGTAATATTCCATTATATATATATGTACCCTTAGTACTTTTTTTTTTTTTTTTTGTGGTACGCAGGCCTCTCACTGCTGTGGCCTCTCCCGTTGCGGAGCACAGGCTCCGGACGTGCAGGCTCAGCGGCCATGGCTCACGGGCCCAGCCGCTCCGCAGCATGTGGGATCCTCCCGGACCGGGGCACGAACCCGTGTCCCCTACATCGGCAGGCGGACTCTCAACCACTGCGCCACCAGGGAAGCCCGAGAGCTAACATTTAAATAGAAAATTTGCTTTTGTATTGTGTATTGGTTGCTTTTCTAATGTGTATACTATTAACTGCATAATTTTTCTTTATAACCCCAACACCTCAATTCCTGGCACATTGCAAAGATTATGCTAGCTACTATTAACAAATAAAACTCAAATCTTAGTAATTTAACACAATACAAGTTATTTTTTGCTCATGCCAAGTTCATTCCAAAAGTAGGGCAGAATGGTGTTCTCCTTTACTGAGTCACTTAAAAGATAAGTTATCTTCATTATTTGCATTCCCAAGTTGGTGAGGACATCACCATGCAGCCTGCAGATCAAGAAGAGAGAATTATATGTGTGGGAGTTTTTTTTTTTTTTTTTTTTTTTTTTTTTTTTTTTTTTTTTTGGCGGTATGCGGGCCTCTCACTGTTGGGGCCTCTCCCGTTGCGGGGCACAGGCCCCGGACGCGCAGGCTCAGCGGCCATAGCTCGTGGGCCCAGCCGCTCCACGGCATGTGGTATCCTCCCGGACCGGGGCACGAACCCATGTCCCCTGCATCGGCAGGCGGGCTTCCAACCACTGCGCCACCAGGGAAGCCCCATGTGTGGGAGTTTTTTATGCTAACATTTCATTGACTAAAATTCAGGGGAAATCTAACTGCAAAGGAGGTTTGGAAATTTAGTCCAGCTAAGTGCCAAGAAAGAAGAAACAAGTTTTGTGATTAGCTAAAGGCTGCTAAGACAAGTGTTTCATCAATATATGTTGAATGTGTAGAAGAAAATCATGAGGTAGAGAGATGTGAGAATCATGTATCTGATTGGAAATGGTTTTCTAAACATCATAGATTACCATAGTATTTTTGCTTTGTTCTTTTAATTAGTATGAGGACTATATGCCACTACATGCTCCTCTTCCACCTGCATCTCCTCAGCCACCGGAGGAACCTCCTTTGCCAGATGAGGATGAGGAATTATCTAGTAAAGAATCAGAATATGAAAGCAGTGATGATGAAGACCGTCAAAGGTTTGCAATGTCAAATAATATTTGTTTAGATTCTAAGAAACATAGAATATGGGAGAGAGATTCTCTTGCTCTTCTTAAGTTTTGAATACACTTCTTCATAATTCGGGGTCTTTAGAATTTGTCCATCCCCAACTTCCCATCATGCTATAGATTAAGACCTGAAACTAGATATCAAGACTTAAGGGAACATTTTTGTATTGTGAGTAATTTTTTGGATTGATGATTATGGTATACGGTTGATCCTCATTATTTGTTGATTCTGTATTTGCAAATTTGCCTACTTGTTACAATTTATTTATGATTTCAGTGTCAATAATTACAGTGCTTTTATGGTCTTCTGAAGACAGCATGTGCAGAATGGTGAAAAATTTGAGTCTCTTGACATGCACATTCCTAGATAAGGTAGAACAAGGTGACATTCTGCCTTCTTGCTTCAGCTCTCATACCGTAAACAAGTGTCTTTTTCACTGTCTACTTGTACCATGTTTTGCACATTTTTGTGCTGTTTGTTGTTGATTTTGCTGTTTAAAATGGTCTCCAAGCATAGTGTTGACGTGCTGTCTAGTGTTTCCAAGATCGAGAAGGTTGTGATGTGCTTTATGGAGAAAATGCTGTGTGTTAGATAAACTTTGTTCAGGCCTGAGTTATAGCACTATTGACTGTGAGTTCAATGTTAATGAATCAACAATATATATTAAATAAGGTGTTCTTAAACAGAAACACGCATAAAACTAGATATGTATTGATCAACTGATTGAGCACGTGCTTGCAGGAACATCACTGCCCTAGGGGCAGTGATCCATTATTTATTATTTCAGTGTTTGTGGAGACTTTACAGAACAAAATTAAGTTGTATTTCTGTTTTTGTCAGCTTATTCCCCTGGACTTTATTCACCTCAGAATAATTTCTAGAGCAATTCTATAGGATTTTATACAAAAACATTCACAAAAATTACTGCAAAGGGATTATTCTTTTATTGGTTGTTCTTGATGATCTACATATATTTTGTTTAAAGCTTCTGGCAAAGAGCAGTAAATTGTTAATAATGTTCAGGTATATAATCCACAGCATAGCCTAAAACAGGAATTGCTAAACATTTTCTATATAGAGCCAAAGAGTTCTGTTATAGTGGAAAGCAGCCACAGATGATACCTAAATAATTGGATGTTGCTGTCTTCCAATAAAACTTTTTGTTTAAGAAAAACAGACACTGACTAGATTTGTTCCTTTGGCTGTAATTTGTCAACCCCTAGCCTAAAAGACCTGTGTAGGCCAATGATGGGAATCTTAGGCAGATATGCACAGAAGCAACCAGATACAGGAGTGGTTGACAGGAGTCAAAATCCAAGCAGAGAATCTAAGCAACATATACACGTAATCAGCAGCAATTTGACTATTACTGAGGCAACATCCACTTGAGTAGTGGCTCCATGTATTTTCTCTTTCTTAAGGAAGGAGTTATGTTGGAACTACTAAAATAGGAGTGAATAGAGTATCTGTCTTGAATAGAGACAATAAGGAAGGCTGGCAGTTCTTCATAGACTAACTTGTTAAATTAAGAATGTAGAACATTGCAGTGGGCTAATTACTTAACCTGTAAATTTTATTTTCTTTATAAAAATAATGATAGTAATGAGAAATGCTTTAATAGGCTAGCTAAAACCATTTTTGTTTTTGTTTATTTATGTTTCCATTTAGGGATGTAGTGAGGAATTCTGCTAATTCATCTTAAGTCATGAGAACAAAGCCTTTGCATGAACTAACCTCTGGTTTCATGCTTCTCTGTTATCTTCTGGAAATATAAAATATGCCACTATGTATTTGTCAGCAGATGTCTATTGATTACTTACTTAACATATGCCTTGCACTGTGTAGAGCCTTAGTATACTTTGGGTGACATATATTTTGTATAACTGGATTTATTCATAAAATTTTTGGTAAACTGTGATTGTTAAGAGGCTTTAAAAATTTATAACATGTTTTCATTTTTCCTCACTTAAGGAAAAATGTTTAAAATTTATTTTAACCAAATTCTTCTTTACTTCATTTTACTATGCTTGTTTTGCTTTCAAATTTCACAAACTTAACTCTGGAGAAGTAGAGCTGTGACTAGTGGTGTTTGAACTTGCTCTGTGGAAGCACTATATCTGATCCTGTGGAAGAGCCAAGAAAGCCTAGACAAGATCTATTCTAAATATTATTCATAATCATAATGGAGATAAGCTATGTATAAGGTATCAGTTGTCACCCCTTGATTGTTTAAGCTACTTCAGAGTATAGTATTTGAAAACTGTTCTCAAGTATCTTTTTTATATAATGATGCTTTCCAACAATCATGCACAAAATATTTTTAAGTAAAAGTACTTAAGTCCAGGTTCTCTTTAATAATTAGAATATGAATCAAAATAATTTTACTACATTCGTAAGGTCTTTTGAATATTAGTCAAGAAAAGAGCAATAAAGTTACAAAGATTATATTTAGTGTATTTTGTTTAACTTGGAATCAAAGTTCAGTCATTTGGGCAACTAATAATTTTTTTAGTAAAACATATCTTTAAAAATTGCAATTAAGTAAATTCCAAATTCCTTCAAACAAAGGTGAAAGTTGAGCAAGGAGATTTGTAACTTGAGCTTTTGTCAGATTGATTATATCTTATTTGATGGCTTAGAGATTATACTTATGCCATATAAATCATTTTATAATTTATAAGCTCAATACAAATTTGTTTAACAAAAGCAGTTGTAGATAGCTATGCTTCTACACAAAGAAATCTTTTCTACTTTTCTTTCCTCCAATGTAGAATGACCAAACTAATGGAACTAGCAAATCTTCACCCCAAAAGACCAAAAACAATAAAGCAGCACCATGTGAGAAAAAAGAGAAAAATAAAGGATATGTTGAATATACCATCATCTGCTTCACACGGGTAATTTTGTTTTGGATTATAAGATAAGGGTTTTGTATGTACTTTGTCTGATTGCTTAACTCAAATCATACCTCACTCTGACTTTTATTTCATCAGTCCACTGGTTTACCAGTGACTGATTATTTGCCAAATTCACAAGTATCCTTAATTCTCAAAGTTGACCAGCATTTGATACTATTGACTACCCCAGGTTTCAAAATTGTCCACCCTTAATTTTACATTCTCTTTTATTTCTCATCTTACTTTCTCTCTTCCTTCCTACTTTTTTCTTTTGTGACTTTCTCTGACTCACTTGCTTTTTTTTAAAATACTGGATTCCATATACTCCTGTCCATTGTCATTTTCTGTTCATATATTTATACTCCTTGTTAATATCATTAATTTTTTTATGGTTCACCTGTTGCAGCTAATAGATTCCAAATCTCCATCTCTAGATTTAACCTCCTGAGATCTAAAGTCTTCATTTCCAGCTTCCTATTTGCATACTCAGAGTGTCTTGTAGGCACTTAAGACATTATCCAACACAAAATTCATTTACTTTCCTTTCATTATCTCTTTCTCCTCCTGCATTCACAGTTTTGATGATGGCATCCATCACCAGTGTGTTTATATGAAATTTTGTTAATTTCTCCTAACTCCACTACCTGATACCAAACATTTTTTTACTGCGAAGTACCCTACCTGGTATAAGTTCACATGGCTTAGCACACAGGACCCACCTTTAAATATTTATCA
The DNA here is from genome assembly GCF_008692025.1 of Phocoena sinus. Lineage (NCBI taxonomy): Eukaryota > Metazoa > Chordata > Mammalia > Artiodactyla > Phocoenidae > Phocoena > Phocoena sinus. The sequence continues at coordinate 92,480,605 of NC_045763.1, forward strand.
AATATGTGATAAGTTCTCTGCTAAATATTATGTGGTTTGGATCATTCTTCCAAAGCTCAATGCTATCTTTTCAAACAGTGAGTTAATAGTCTTATAGGTAAGTAAGCCATATGCACAGATGACTGTTGCATTAGCAGTTATAATAAATGACATAAGAAGAAGATGTAATTAAGAATGAAGTGTTATGAGGAAGGAGAGGTCACAGCCAGTCAAGAAATTGGAAAGACTTTAAGAGAGAGGAGACATTTGAGCTGGGCTTGAAGGATGAGAGGCAAAACTTAGGCAGGGAAGAGATATCCAGTGTGAATGAAAAAGTGAGTTTCCAGAGGTAGGAAAATTTGGTGCGTAGGAATAGAAATGATGAAAGGGAAAGCTGGAAGGATGTGGAGAGATCTGCCTTAAATGTTAAGTTATGGTGTTTGAATACATTGAGGGAGCCATTGTAACGCCACTGATATTAAAAACAATTAAGAATTTCTGTCAGACTTTGTCACCTTGTAATAAACTTTCCAGGAAAATTATGTAGATGTTGGGTGATGGTCAGGGCTATGGGTACGAAAGAATTTTATTAGGTATAAATTAACTTCCGACTATGTCTTAAACTTTCAGTTAGAGTAGAGAAATTGCCAGTGAAATAGTACTTATTACTGTGTATTTTTTTTGAAATATATTGTCCTTTTTTTCCTTTTTCACCGATTATCTGACATTTTGCTTAACAAATTTTCTTTGAAATTATGGCAGAAATTTTACTTGCCTTTTTGCCATGGAATTCTATGTATTTTAATATCTTAATCAGATGAAAATTACCATTAATTGCAATTTTAATTTTATTCAGCTTTTCTACAATGTAAATTTCCCTTGAACTTGTAAGTAACTTTATAAATAGAGGAAGAAGTTTGTTAAAATTATCTTTTTACATTTTTAAAGGAATGGGTCTTTGGGTTTTTTAAAATTATTATTTCATGTTAAGTATACATAATATGATGCATATTTCCCACCTATGTATGTTTTGACACCACAGTCCCATGCTTTTGATCTGTAGCAGCACCAAACAATTAAAAATTAATACAGTTGACCCTTCAACAGCACGGGTTTGAACTGTGTGGGTCCACTTATATGCAGACTTTTTCTCAATAAATACTACAGTACTACATGATTTGAGGTTGGTTGAATCCCTAGATATGGATCCACAGATATAGAGGAACCATGGATATGGAAGGCTGATGAAGTTATATACAGCTTTTCAACTGCTGCAGGGTTGGGGCCCTTAACCCCTAAGTTGTTCAAGGGTCAACTGTAATGTGAACCAATTAAATTTTCCAATAGCCACATTAAAAGATAAAATTAATTTTAATAATATATTTTATCCAACTGATTATATCTGAAATGTTAACATATAATTAATATAAAACATTATTAAAACGTTTTATATTTCTTTTTTCACACAAAGTTGTTAAACTCTGGTGTATATTTTGTACTTAGAGCATAAGTACAGCAACATTTCAAATGCTTATTAGCCACATGTGGCTTGTGGCTACTGCATTGACCTGCATAGGTTTATTATATATAGTATATAGAATACAGTGCATAAAATGCTTACATTAAACATAGAATGAACTTTTTTGCTTATTGGTAAATATCCTGAAGTTTAGAATCAATAGTCCTAAAGTCCTATTTCTGTCATTTACTGAGTGACTTTATGCAATTTCTTAACACCCTTTAGCCTCAAACTCCTTATCTGTCTAAACTAGGAATTTAATAATACCTATATGAGAACATTTGTTAGGATTTATTGAAGTTAAATGTAAGTTACTTTGTTCAATGCCTATAGTGTGTTTTATCAGTGTTAGCTTTTTAATTTTAAAGTAAATATGAAATGTTTTACTCAAAATTTTATTTGCAATTACAAAGTAATGCTGTGATTGTTTGTAAACAGCAGTTTACATCCAGTGTTGTTACCTTCGGATGTATTTGACCAACCACAACCTGTAGGTAATAAAAAAATTGAATTCCATATATCTACCGACATGTCAACTGCATTTAAGAAAGATTTAGAGAAAGAACAAAATTGTGAAGAACAAAATTGTGGTAAGCGTATTCTAGTTCTTTAACATGCTATGTAAAAATTCTTCTCAGTTTTTTTTGTATTAGAATTAAATTTTATATGTTTCTGTTTTTTTAGTATTTGTGAATATATTTAAAATATGCAATTAGGTCTTTGTTAGTGTCTTAGAATACAATCCATTTTAAACTTTTTTATATAACTAAAATTGGAGCTTAGTGGTAAGATTGTCACAGTTACCTTTTGCTAGTAATGAACTCTAGGGTGAGGTTTAGTTTCATTTTTGCTGATGTTTACACTAAAAATGTGATAAAAGAGTTTCTTGTATTGATCTGTTTTTTCATTGCTTGTTATATGTGATGCTCTGGTTTTATTAGTACAGTTGTATTATTGGTTAGGAAAACAAGCAGTGTGATTGTTTTTTGAGTTGTAGATTTCATGTAAAATTTTTTTTAATCCAAAAGACATGGAAGATTGTTTACAAGATACTATTTGTTAAGTTTGAAGATAATGTATTGAAATTACAGATTTTTTTCTGCTTATTTTAAACATTAATTTGATGTTATACTACAGTGGCATTTCCTTGTTCTTTAATTTTTAAATTTCAGGAATAATACCAGCTTATAGAAAATATAATCAAAACAGGAGCATATAAAGTTTTAAAAAGTTAACACCTCAAACCCCACTGTTCCCTATCCCAATACTTAGAGATAACCATTGTTAATAATTCGGTATGAAAATAGTCCTTCCAGATCTTATCCTATACTTGTGTATAAACATTTTATTTTCCCTTACTTCTTTTTTTAAGTAGCCATCATGGATTACTTTTTTATGGCTGCATAGCACTCCATAGTATAGTTATAACAATCTTTATTTAATTATACTCTATTGATAGAAGTTGAGGTTGTTTCCGTTTTCTTTATTATTACAGCAAATTCTGGAATATACATTCTTGTACATATATCTTTGAGCACTTGTGTGAATATAGGATAGAGTTCTAGTAAGTATTGCAAATGTACTGAGTGATAAACTGTAACTGGTTTTAATTCCTGTCTCTGATGGTTAGTGAGAATGCATTGCCTTTTCAGATAGCTCCTTTTTTGTTTGTTTCAGTATTTATATTTGTATTTTTGTAAGGTTTTCTATCTTATCTCATGACTAATCACCCCTTGACACAAAGTTTTATTTTATTTTTTTTTTTTATTTTTTTTTTTTTTTGCGGTACACAGGCCTCTCACCGCTGTGGCTTCGCCCGTTGCGGAGCACAGGCTCCGGACGCGCAGGCTCAGCGGCCATGGCTCACGGGCCCAGCCACTCTGCGGCATGTGGGATCTTCCCGTACCGGGGCACGAACCCGTGTCCCCTGCATCGGCAGGCGGACTCTCAACCACTGCGCCACCAGGGAAGCCCCAAAGTTTTATTTTTTTAAGTTTAATTTACTTAAGGACTTAGACCTTTGTGAGGGGGGGACAATTGTCCCATTCTGCATCAACGTAGAGTAATGCTGAATTAACAGTAAAAACAGTTTTAAAAGTTTTTTTTCTTACTAATGCCTTCAGGCCACAGGAGGTCTGTTGGTACGATGGCTTTCCTATGTTATGAGGAGACTTTTATAATCCTAAATATGGCATGTTATTTGCATCATTTTCACAGCTTTTTTAGGGTTTTGTTTGTTTTTTTAGGTAGTATAACTAGATTTTTTCTACTGAATGTTTAATCCTGTCCTTCCCAACCTTCTCCCCCAAGTCAGTTTAATTTTTGCTGACGCTAAGATTCATGTTTTCTGAATGCAATCCATTATGTTGCTGTGTTGTAAATTTAAAATGTATAATGGTTTTTAATTTTCCTAATTGAATAATTAGGTGTGCAAATATTCTTTTTCCTGACTTTGATTACGATTGGCTTTTTTTTTTTTTTTGGTGGGAAGTATAATGGATGTTTTTTAGTACCCTCAAATGGAAGTGTCTTCTTTTATGATTTTCATGTTCTAGTGGCAGAGTTGAGTAGTCATGATAGAAACCATATGGCCTGCAAAGCCTAAAGTATTTACTGTTTGAACCTTTATAGAAAAAGTTTGCTTATCCTTGTTTCAGAGTATTGAGAAAAACACCAAAGAGTTTTAGTGCTAGAATATATCTTAAAAATTAAAAATGGAAAAGAAAAACTGTTTTGAAGGGAGGGATTTTTAATGGCTGATGTCAATGTTAACTCTTAGACTTACCTGCTTCTGAAGTTGATGCATCCAATATAGGATTTGGAAAAATCTTCCCAAAACCAAATTTGAGCATCACAGAGGAGATTAAAGAAGACTCTGATGAAATGCCATCAGAATGTATTTCTAGAAGGGAGTTGGAAAAGGGCAGAATTTCTAGAGAAGGTAATTTTCATGAAATAAATGAGCATTTATTCCATTTTACATTTATTTGGCCCTTCAGAAGCAAAACAAATCTCTTCATGTTGTTTACTTTATTCAAAGCACATGCTTCAAAACATCTCTCCAGTTAATGATTTTTTTTTGTTTGTTTTTTTGTCTATACATGTATTTTTTATTTTTTTTTAACATCTTTATTGGGGTATAATTGCTTTACAATGGTGTGTTAGTTTCTGCTTTATAACAAAGTGCATCAGTTATACATATACATATGTTCCCATATCTCTTCCCTCTTGCATATTCCTCCCTCCCACCTTCCCTATCCCACCCCTCCAGATGGTCACAAAGCACCGAGCTGATATCACTGTGCTATGCGGCTGCTTCCCACTAGCCATCTACCTTATGTTTTGTAGTGTATATATGTCCATGCCTCTCTCTCGCTTTGTCACAGCTCACCCTTCCCCCTCCCCATATCCTCAAGTCCGTTCTCCAGTAGGTCTGTGTCTTTATTCCTGTTTTACCCTAGGTTCTTCATGACATTTTTTTTTCTTAAATTCCATATATATGTGTTAGCATACGGTATTTGTCTTTCTCTTTCTGACTTACTTCACTCTGTATGACAGACTCTAGGTCTATCCACCTCATTACAAATAGCTCAATTTCATTTCGTTTTATGGCTGAGTAATATTCCATTGTATATATGTGCCACATCTTCTTTATCCATTCATCCGATGATGGGCACTTAGGTTGTTTCCATCTCTGGGCTATTGTAAATAGAGCTGCAATGAACATTTTGGTACATGACTCTTTTTGAATTATGGTTTTCTCAGGGTATGTACCCAGTAGTGGGATTGCTGGGTCATATGGTAGTTCTATTTGTAGTATTTTAAGGAACCTCCATATTGTTCTCCATAGTGGCTGTACCAATTCACACTCCCACCAGCAGTGCAGGAGTGTTGCCTTTTCTCCACACCCTCTCCAGCATTTATTGTTTCTAGATTTTTTGATGATGGCCATTCTGACTGGTGTGAGATAATATCTCATGGTAGTTTTGATTTGCATTTCCCTAATGATTAATGATGTTGAGCATTGTTTCATGTGTTTGATGGAAGTCTGTATATCTTCTTTGGAGAAATGTCTATGTAGGTCTTCTGCCCATTTTTGCATTGGGTTGTTTGTTTGTTTGTTATTGAGCTGCATGAGCTGCTTGTAAATTTTGGAAATAAATCCTTTGTCAGTTGCTTCATTTGCAAATATTGTCTCCCATTCTGAGTGTTGTCTTTTGGTCTTGTTTATGGTTTCCTTTGCTGTGCAAAAGCTTTGAAGTTTCATTAGGTCCCATTTGTTTATTTTTGTTTTTATTTCCATTTCTCTAGGAGGTGGGTCAAAAAGGATCTTGCTGTGATTTATGTCATAGAGTGTTCTGCTTATGTTTTCCTCTAAGAGTTTGATAGTTTCTGGCCTTACATTTAGGTCTTTAATCCATTTTGAGCTTATTTTTGTGTATGGTGTTAGGGAGTGATCTAATCTCATACTTTTACATGTACCTGTCCAGTTTTCCCAGCACCACTAATTAAAGAGGCTGTCCTTTCTCCAGTGTACATTCCTGCCTCCTTTATCAAAGATAAGGTGACCATATGTACATGGGTTTATCTCTGGACTTTCTATCCTGTTCCATTGATCTATCTTTCTGTTTTTGTGCCAGTACCATACTGTCTTGATTATTGTATCTTTGTAGTATAGTCTGAAGTCAGGGACCCTGATTCCTCCAGCTCTGTTTTTCGTTCTCAAGATTCCTTTGGCTATTCGGGGTCTTTTGTGTTTCCATACAAATTGTGAAATTTTTTGTTCTACTTCTGTGGAAAATGCCAGTGGTAGTTTGATAGGGATTGCATTGAATCTGTAGATTGCTGTGGGTAGTAGAGTCATTTTCACAGTGTTGATTCTTCCAATCCAAGAACATGGTATATCTCTCCATCTATTTATATCATCTTTAATTTCTTTCATCAGTGTCGTATAATTTTCTGCATAGAGGTCTTTTGTCTCCTTAGGTAGGTTTATTCCTAGATATTTTATTCTTGTTGTTGCAATGGTAAATGGGACTGTTTTCTTGGTTTCACTTTCAGATTTTTCATCATTAGTGTATAGGAACGCAAGAGATTTCTATGCATTAATTTTGTATCCTGCAACTTTACCAAATTCATTGATTGGGTCTAGTAGTTTTCTGGTAGCATCTTTAGGATTCTCTATGTATACTGTCATGTCATCTGCAAACAGTGACAGCTTTACTTCTTCTTTTCTGATTTGGATTCCTTTTATTTCCTTTTCTTCTCTGATTGCTGTGGCTAAAACTTCCAAAACTATATTGAATAAGAGTGGTGAAACTGGGCAACATTGTCTTGTTCCTGATCTTAGTGGAAATGCTTTCAGTTTTTCACCATTGAGGATGATGTTGGCTGTGGGTTTGTCATATATGGCCTTTATTATGTTGAGGAAAGTTCCCTCTATGCCTACTTTCTGCAGGGTTTTTATCATAAATGGGTGTTGAATTTTGTCAAAAGCTTTCTCTGTATCTATTGAGATGATCATATGGTTTTTATTCTTCAGTTTGTTAATATGGTTTATCACATTGATTGATTTGCATATATTGAAGAATCCTTACATTCCTGGAATAAACCCCACTTGATCATGGTGTATGATCCTTTTAATGTGCTGTTGGATTCTGTTTGGTAGTATTTTGTTGAGGATTTTTGCATCTATGTTCATCAGTGATATTGGCCTGTAGTTTTCTTTCTTTGTGACATCAAGGTGATGGTGACCTCGTAGAATGAATTTGGGAGTGTCCCTCCCTCTGCTATATTTTGCAAGAGTTTGAGAAGGATAGGTGTTAGCTCTTCTCTAAATGTTTGATAGAATTCGCCTGTGAAGCCATCTGGTCGTGGGCTTTTGTTTGTTGGAAGATTTTTAACCACAGTTTCAATTTCAGTGCTTGTGATTGATCTGTTCATATTTTCTATTTCTTCCTGATTCAGTCTTGGCAGGTTGTGTATTTCTAAGAATTTGTCCATTTCTTCCAGGTTGTCCATTTTATTGGCATGGAGTTGCTTGTAGTAATCTCTCATGATCTTTTGTATTTCTGCAGTGTCTGTTGTTACTTCTCCTTTTTCATTTCTAATTCTATTGATTTGACTCTTCTCCCTTTTTTTCTTGATGAGTCTGGCTAATGATTTATCTATTTTGTTTACCTTCTCAAAGAACCAGCTTTTAGTTTTATTGATCTTTGCTATTGTTTCCTTCATTTCTTTTTCATTTATTTCTGATCTGATTTTTATGATTTCTCCTTCTGCTATCTTTGGGGTTTTTTTGTTCTTCTTTCTCTAATTGCTTTACTTGCAAGGCTAGGTTGTTTATTCGAGATGGTTCCTGTTTCTTAAGGTGGGCTTGTATTGCTATAAACTTCCCTCTTAGAACTGCTTTTGCTGCATCCCATAGGTTTTGGGTCATCGTGTCTCCATTGTCATTTGTTTCTAGGTACTTTTTATATAATATGAATATGAATATAATATGAATAATGAAGTGATCACTTCATTATTAAGTAGTGTATTGTTTAGCCTCCATGTGTTTGTATTTTTTACAGATCTTTTCCTGTAATTGATACCTAGTTTAGTGGCAGTGTGGTCGGGAAGGATACTTGATACAATTTCAGATTTCTTAAATTTGCCAAGGCTTGATTTGTGACCCAAGATATGATCTATCCTGGAGAATGTTCCATGAGCACTTGAGAAAAATGTGTATTCTGTTGTTTTTGGATGGAGTGTCCTATAAATATCAATTAAGTCCATCTTGTTTATTGTATCATTTAAAGCTTGTGTTTCCTTATTTATTTTCGTTTTGGATGATCTGTCCATTGGTGAAAGTGGGGTGTGAAAGTCCCCTACTGTGAATGTGTTACTGTCGATTTCCCCTTTTATGGCTGTTAGTATTTGCCTTATGTATTGAGGTGCTCCTATGTTGGGTGCATAAGTATTTACAATTGTTATATCTTCTTCTTGGATCGATCCCTTGATCATTATGTAGTGTCCTTCTTTGTCTCTTCTAATAATCTTTATTTTAAAGTCTGTTTTTTCTGGTATGAGAATTGCTACTCCAGCTTTCTTTTGGTTTCCATTTGCATGGAATATCTTTTTCCATCCCCTTACTTTCAGTCTGTATGTGTCTCTAGGTCTGAAGTGGGTCTCTTGTAGACAGCATATATATGGGTCTTGTTTTTGTATCCATTCAGCCAATCTGTGTCTTTTGGTGGGAGCATTTAGTCCCTTTACATTTAAGGTAATTATCGATATGTTTGTTTCTATTCCCATTTTCTAAATTGTTTTGAGTTCGTTATTGTAGGTGTTTTCCTTCTCTTGTGTTTCTTGTCTAGAGAAGTTCCTTTAGCATTTGTTGTAAATCTGGTTTGGTGGTGCTGAACTCTCTCAGCTTTTGCTTGTCTGTAAAGGTTTTAATTTCTCCATCAAATCTGAATGAGATCCTTGCTGGGTAGAGTAATCTTGGTCACAGGTTTTTCTCCTTCATCACTTTCAGTATGTCGTGCCACTCCCTTCTGGCTTGCAGTTTCTGCTGAGAGATCAGCTGTTAACCTTATGGGGATTCCCTTGTGTGTTATTTGTTGTTCTTCCCTTGCTGCTTTTAATATGCTTTCTTTATATTTAATTTTTGACAGTTTGATTAATATGTGTCTTGGCGTATTTCTCCTTGGATTTATCCTGTATGGGACTCTGTGTGCTTCCTGGACTTGACTAACTATTTCCTTTCCTATATTAGGGAAGTTTTCAACTATAATCTCTTCAAGTATTTTCTCAGTCCCTTTCTTTTTCTCTTCTTCTTCTGGAACCCCTATAATTCGAATGTTGGTGTGTTTAATGTTGTCCCAGAGGTCTCTGAGACTGTCCTCAGTTCTTTTCATTCTTTTTTCTGCTCTGCAGTAGTTATTTCCACTATTTTATCTTCCAGGTCACTTATCCGTTCTTCTGCCTCAGTTATTCTGCTATTGATCCCATCTAGAGTATTTTTCATTTCATTTATTGTGGTGTTCATCATTGTTTGTTTCATCTTTAGTTCTTCTAGGTCCTTGTTAAATGTTTCTTGCATTTTGTCTATTCTATTTCCAAGATTTTGGATCATCTTTACTATCATTTTTCTGAATTCTTTTTTTCAGGTAGACTGCCTATTGCCTCTTCATTTGTTAGGTCTGGTGCATTTTTAATCTTGTTCCTTCATCTGCTGTGTGTTCTTCTGACTTCTCATTTTGCTTATCTTACTGTGTTTGGGGTGTACTTTTTGCAGGCTGCATGTTCGTAGTTCCCGTTGTTTTTGATGTCTGTCCCCAGTGGCTAAGGTTGGTTCAGTGGGTTGTGTAGGCTTCCTGGAAGAGGGGACTAGTGCCTGTGTTCTGGTGGATGAGGCTGGATCATGTCTCTCTGGTGGGCAGGTCCATGTCTGGTGGTGTGTTTTGGGGTGTCTTTGGACTTATTATGATTTTAGGCAGCCTCTCTGCTAATGGGTGGGGTTGTGTTCCTGTTTTGCTAGTTGTTTGGCATAGGGTGTCCAGCACTGTAGCTTGCTGGTCGTTGAGTGAAGCTGGGTGCTGGTGTTGAGATGGAGATCTCTGGGAGATTTTCGCCTTTTGATATTATGTGGAGCTGGGAGGTCTCTTGTTGACCAGTGTCCTCAAGTTGGCTCTCCCACCTCAGAGGCACAGCACTGACTCCTGGCTGCAGCACCAAGAGCCTTTTATCCACACGGCTCAGAATAAAAGGGAGAAAAAGTAGAGAGAAAGAATTAGTAGTAGTAGGAAGAAAGAAAGAAAAAGAGAGAGAGAGAGAGAGAGGGAGGGAGGGAGGGAGGAAGGAAAGAAAGAGAGGGAGGGAGGGAGGAAGGAAAGAAAGAAAGGGAGGGAGGGAGGGACAGTGGGAGGAAGGAAGGAAGGAGGGAAGGAAGCAAAAAAGGAAGAAGATAAAGTAAAATTAAAGTAAAATATAATAAAGTTATTAAAGTAGAAAATAATTATTAAGTAAAAAAAAAAACGGACGGCTAGAACCTTAGGACAAATGGTGGAAGCAAAGCTATACAGACAAAATCTCACACAGAAGCATACACATACACACTCACAAAAAGAGGAAAAGGAAAGAATCATAAATCTTGCTCTTAAAGTCCACCTCCTCAATTTGGGATGATTCGTTGTCGGAAGGAAGGAAGGGAGGGAGGGAGGAAGGGAAAGAAAGAGGATAAAGTAAACTAAAATAAAGTTATAAAAATTAATTATTAAGAAAAAAATTAAAAAAAAAAAACAGATGGATAGAACCCTAGGACAAATGGTGGAAGCAAAGCTATACAGAAAAAATCTCACACAGAAGCATACAGATACACACTCACAAAAAGAGGAAAAGGGGAAAAAATCATAAATCTCAAAGTCCACCTCCTCAATTTGGGATGATTCGCTGTCTATTCATGTATCCCACAGATGCAGGGTACATCAAGTTGATTGTGGAGCTTTAATCCGCTGCTTCTGAGGCTGCTGGGAGAGATTTCCCTTTCTCTTCTTTGTTCTCACAGCTCCCAGGGGCTCAGCTTTGGATTTGGCCCCGCCTCTGCATGTAGGTCGCCGGAGGGCGTCTGTTCTTCGCTCAGACATGACGGGGTTAAAGGAGCCGCTGATTCGGGGGCTCTGGCTCACTCAGGCCAGGGGGAAGGAGGGGTGCGGATTGCGGGGTGAACCTGCGGCGCCAGAGGCCGGCATGACGTTGCACCAATCTGAGGCCTGCTGTGCATTCTTCCGGGGAAGTTGTCCCTGGATCCTGGGAACCTGGCCATGGCGGGCTGCACAGGCTCCCCGGAAGAGGGGTGTGGATAGACCTGTGCTCACACACAGGCCCCTTGGTGGCGGCAGCAGCAGCCTTAGCGTCTCCCGCCCGTCAGCCGTGGCTCTGTGGCGTTCCTTTAAGCAGCACTCGTAATCCCCTCTCCTCGTGCACCAGGAAACAAAGAAGGAAGAAAAAGTTTCTTGCCTCTTCGGCAGCTCCAGACCTTTTCCCGGACTCCCTCCCAGCTAGCCCCAGCTAGCCGTGGTGCACTAATTCCTTCAGGCTGTGTTCACACAGCCAACCCCAGTCCTCCCCTGGTGCTCTGACCAAAGCCCGAGCCTCAGCTCGCAGCCCCGCCCGCCCCGGCGGGTGAGCAGACAAGCCTCTCAGGCTGGTGAGTGCTGGTCGGCACCGATCCTCTGTGCGGGAATCTCCCCGCTTTGCCCTCCGCACCTCTGTTGCTGTGCTCTCCTCTCCCGTCCGCCACCCACAGTCTCCGCCCGTGAAGGGGCTTCCTAGTGTGTGGAAACCTTTCCTCCTTCACAGCTCCCTCCCACTGGTGCAGGTCCCGTCCCTATTCTTTTGTCTCTGTTTTTTCTTTTGCCCTACCCAGGTACGTGGGGAGTTTCTTGCCTTTTGGGAGGTCTGAGGTCTTCTGCCAGCATTCAGTAGGTGTTCTGTAGGAGTGTTCCACGTGTAGATGTATTTCTGGTGTATCTGTGGGGAGGAAGATGATCACCATGTCTTACTCTTCCACCATCTTCAGAACACCCTCCAGTTAATGTTTTTAATCACCACTTTTGGGTTTTAGTACTCATACTTTATAGGGAGGAAAAGTATCTCTCAGTATAATGTTTCCAGTCTATATTTGTTTGTAAGAATATTTTCATTCCTGAAACTTATATGACATGTTAAATCAGTGTGGCCCACAGTCTGGAATTCTGTATTCTGGTTACAGTTGACAGACCAACACAGTACTGTATCTGAGATGTATGCAGAGCAATTATTTGTCAAAAAAAAAAAAAATAGTTTTAATTATTTGGTGATTAAAAGCCTGTGTTTATGAATTTTATATCCTAATGTGATAGTTTTTTACTTCTTAACAGAGTTTTCTTGTTTTAGTATATTTTAGGAAAATATTTAGGGGTTTTAGATTGACATGTAACATATTATAATTTTTCCCATAATGGAAACAGGCTTCCAACTGACATATTTTTGCCTAGAACATCTAGTTGTCAGGAAAGATGGTTATTGTCACTAAATAGGAGTAGCTGTATAGAAATTCAGAAGCCACAGTTTCCCTGAAATACTTTATTATTACATTTGAGTACTTTATTTTTACATTTGAATATATTGGTGCTGGTAGTTTGGGAGATTGACTTTAAGCAAAATAATTACACAAATATTTGGTAGCATCTTTATTTGCTTTAATTTTTTTAATAAAGTAACTCATCTTAAAGTTAAGCTTTACAGAGTTTTAACAGAAATATCTTATTGGATAAATTTTAGTTATTCTAGATGCCTGAAAGTTTTAAACTTTTCTTCATATTACCACTTTAGATTTTCAATGGGTATTTTTATCCCATTAGTAACATTGCCATTAATTTGTATGGTTTTAACATTTTCTTAATGCTTATTTTGTCTACTTAACAGATATATTTGAATGTCATTTTACTTTTTCTTTGAAAAATTGATGAAACTGTCTTAATTTTATATCCTTGTTTTGTTTTTATATAAGAAATGGAAACACTTTCAGTTTTTAGAAGTTATGAACCTGGTGAACCAAACTGTAGAATTTATGTAAAGAATTTAGCTAAACAAGTTCAAGAAAAGGTAAGTTTAAATTTATAAATTGGTTTTATTATTTTACATGTGTTTCCCCTGGCTTTCCTTATTAGTCTTTTCCTTTTTGAAATTCTAGGACCTTAAATTTATTTTTGGAAGATACGTTGACTTTTCGTCAGAAACACAACGCATAATGTAAGTGTCATGTATATTCTCAAATTGTGTTTTGTTTTTAATCTGTTAGAAATTAGCCCTTTTTTAAACATCATTTCCCCTTTAGAGATTAAAATTATATGAAGAAATTGCTCTTATCTTTTAGACATCTAGAGCAAGAGTCAACAAACTTCTTTTTAAATTGACAGTAAAAATTTAATATTTTTATACTAAAATATTACGATGTCTGTTGCAACTACTCAGTTTTGTCTTTGTTGCATTAAAGCGGCTGTAAACAATACATAAATGAATATTAATGGCTGTGTTCCAGTAAAGCATTATTTATAGAAACAGGCCTCAATCCCTAGCTCTAAAGCAGTGGTTCTCAAACTTTAACCTGTGTAAGAGCTTATTAAAACCATGTCCTTGATCTATCCCTAGACAGTCTGATATTCCAGGTTGAGATAGGGCCCATGAATTTGTGTTTCTAAAATGTGTATGGATGATGACTAAGCTGCTGGTCCAAAGAATACATTTTGAAAACTAGCATTTTAATGACTCATCCAGGAATATATAGCAGTCAGGCAGAGTTTTTTAGATTCTTACCATGGCAATAACTTCTCTTCGTTCAGTTGGGAAGGCTTCCAGTTTTATGAGTGCAAAAGAGAGGATATGATTTGTAAATGATATAAAAGCTAATGTTTGGAGTTAGAATTTCATTCTTTAAAATTTTATAATTGGTTAACTCTAAAGTATGTAAGACCATGGCCATATAAATTAGAAGTAAAGAAAATTAGAAGAGGTAAGGAGAGAGACTTTTGAATGGAGGTAAATTAGAGAAATGACTAGTTAATTTTGCTTTAATCTTCATGTGAAACTAAATTTTTTTTTTTTTCTTGGCGGTACGTGGGCCTCTCACTGCCATGGCCTCTCCAATCGTGGAGCACAGGTTCCGGACGCACAGGCCCAGAGTCCATGGCTCACAGGCCCAGCTGCTCCGCGGCATGTGGGATCCTCCTGGACCGGGGCACGAACCCGTGTCCCCTGCATCAGCAGGCGGACTCCCAACCACTGCGCCACCAGGGAAGCCCGAAACTAATATTTTTAAAGTCTTATCTGGGCTATGTACCTTTTTATATAGGCATGCACAGTGAGCACCATGTCTTAAAAACCATGTCCATATTATATTCATTAGTGACAGATATATCTTATCAGGATACCAAAAGTTTATGTTGCTGGCCATGCAAAATACTGGCCCTTTTTCTTGTTGCCGCCTTTGAATCATGATTGTAAGGGGAAAAATTTTTTAAATAGATAATGTGTGTGTGTATATATATATATAAATATATGTATGTGTCACATAGATATATATATGTATCGTGTCTGTATATATATATATATATATATATATAAGTGCACACATATATATATATATATATATATATATCATGTATATACTTTCTATTTCCAGTATTGCCTGCCATTAGAATTTGAAGGGAAAAGAAAATTCTATATTGAGAAAGCTGTACACATCAAAATGATAAATTAATAATTGTCTCCTGTTGGACTAGTCATGTGAATTTGTTAAAAAAGAATTTACCTGCATTTTTTGATACTTTAAACATTCTTTATATGCTTTTGCTAGTCCCATAGACTAAATGGTAGGCAGTACTTTAGTTATAAGTTAGTCTGTTTTTTTAAGTAGTTTGAGTATAGTTTCCTCCCCCAAAATGTTGAAAAATGAATACAGTAGGAGAATAGAAGACTACACTTGGAATACGAATTCTGGTTTGTGTTTTTGGCTTTAACTTTAGCGATCGGTATGACCTTGAAGAAGTCACTCCGTCTCTACACATCATCTGTTAAATGGTGGGTTTTGACTACACGATCAGTGAAGTCCCTTCCTACTCTGAAATTCCGGGTTACTTTTCCATAGTTCCTGTCAGCCCTTTTATTCTTGGTCGTATAGTTGTTTTTTTTACTTGAGTAAATATCAGTAGCATTAAATTGGCTGAATAAAACTGTTTAAAAATAGAGATATGAAAGAAAAACTTTGCTTTTATAGTTGC
This sequence comes from Phocoena sinus, assembly GCF_008692025.1. Lineage (NCBI taxonomy): Eukaryota > Metazoa > Chordata > Mammalia > Artiodactyla > Phocoenidae > Phocoena > Phocoena sinus. The sequence continues at coordinate 92,495,908 of NC_045763.1, forward strand.
TAGTAATACGATTTTTAAATCACATATATTTATAACAGCTAAAAAAAGATAAACACATCATCAAAATAATTCTGTAAGTATTACCTACTTACAGAATCAATTTTAGAACAGAATATAAAATATAATTTTAGAAAGCCTGAGTAATGTGCTAATCAGATAGTATAGTCATTTTTATTCTGAAAGCAAAATTTTAAATTGTTCAACGCATTCCCATTGACTTCATCAGAATTCTTTGACAATTCTTTGAGTCAAAACCATTTTTTCTTCTGTGACTTCTAGGTTTGATATACGCTTGATGAAAGAAGGTCGCATGAAAGGACAAGCTTTCATTGGACTTCCAAATGAAAAAGCAGCAACAAAAGCATTAAAGGAAGCTAATGGATACATTCTTTTTGGAAAACCTATGGTGGTTGTATCCTTCAAATCTGTCTGTTCCAAGACTTATGGATCAATAGTTTTTAGGAGTAAGGGTATAATTGAAACCAATTTTTATATTATCCTTCATCTCAACAGCTGGCATTCTAGCTTGAGAATACTCAGTTATAAATATACTTAGTTGAGTCAAATGACAATGTTATTTAAATTTTTATTGGAAAATAAGCATCGTGAGGTTATTAAAATCCAGCCAAGTCTAAACATTTTACTTAATACAGCTTAAAATATACATAATCATGCTAAGCCTAAGATACTATGGTATCCAGAAGTACATTTGGAATCGTTAAAGATATGATTTGTTGTAGTTTTATTATCTTATATTTTATTGTATTATAATTCATATTTATGTTTGAGAATTTTAACAACAAATTATATCATTGACTTACCATCCTGCTTTCAGTAGTTAATGCATTTTCAAACTAGAAATCAGTGGGATAAATGAAGGAGCAAAGGTCTAGGTGTAAAAAATGACTAAAAGAAAAGATACATTTTTTACTTCTTCCCCAGATCATGGACAGCTAGGAGGCAGTCAACAAATATTTGATGAATGACTGAGTAGGAAGACAAATATAGAGATAAATTAAAAACTGTACTCCTACCCTACATTAGGAAGTTCTTGACAATTCTTTAGAAAAGATTACTTTCATGTTTGTGAACAAAACCTTAATTTTTAAATATTAGCAGTTTGCTCGATCTGCTAGACCAAAACAAGATTCTAAAGAAGGAAAAAGAAAGTGTTAAAAATTATTAAAGGTAAGTGTGGAGATAACGTAATAAAAGGACAAGACTTTCTTGAGATTAAAATTAAGGAAGGATAAAAGCCTGAGAGAATAGTAATTTGTGTACCTTCTAACGTTTTTAAAGGATCCTCCCTCTGATTCTTTCTGTCTATGCAGTTAATTTCCATTAAACTTCACAATTAAAACTATGGAATAAAACTTATTTGTATGTAAAAATTAAATTTGGGGAATGAATTTCATAAGGGCATTGTATATTAGTCTTTATTTACTTTTTCTTCATAAAGTAAAGCAGTAGTTCTTAAATTTTAACATGTATTATAATCACCTAGAGGGCCTGATAAAACACAGATTACTGGGTTTCCCCTCACCCCCACCCAGAGTTTCTGATTCAGTCGGTCTGCAAGGGGTTTGGGCCTTAGGTAGTCAATCATCCCTAGTTTTCCTGTGAGTAAGGGGTTTTCCAGGATACTGGACTTTTTAATGCTAACACTGGGAAAGTGTCTGCCACACCAGGACAAGTTGGTTACCCTTGGTGGGACCTGACAATTTGCATTGCTAATTACTAATTGTACACCTCACAGAAATATGTACATATTTTTTTGGAATGAAGTATTTCATCTTTCAAATAAGTAATTTTAATTCATACTTAAGTAATTTAATGATTAAAAATGGTAGAATTAAGCATTTTATATTACATTGATTTAAGAAAGATGAGTAGAAATATATTCCTTTTGTTTTTTATTATTTTAAATCTTTCTGCCTTAGTATACTGGAAGAACATGAAGTAAGTGAGCCAGAATTACTGATGGTTACGCTGAAAAAATTATATAAAGAAAATTTTGCCTAATGTTTATTCCTTTTGGGAGGCACATTGAATATTTGAATTTTGTTGTAAAGTGTCTATACTAGTATAGCCAGAAGTCTTACAAATACCTTAGAAGAACAGATAAAAATAAACCATTTTCAGTGTATGTTTAAAAAAATCATTTTATTTGTAAATCTAACATGAAAAATAAGAAAAAAATTAAATTGCATTCTGCTGTTCTTCTTTAGAAGCATTCCTGCGTAAATACTGCTGTAATACTGTCATACAAAGTGTATCCTTTCTTGTCGTATCCTTTTTGGGGCAGTGTTTTTTTGATTTTCCTGCAAGTGTTTTGTCTCTCCCCAACCCATTGATCCAGTTTAAGCAGTAATTTTTTTACAATGTATTGAAATGAAGTATTTTAAAAATTACCTGTGTTGATTGAACAAATCTTTTATGTGGTTTTTAGATTTGTTGCTTAATTTTCTGTGCTGTCCTTTAGGTTATGTAGTTTTTCCAGGGAAAGTTAGTGAATCAGGTCAGCTTTTTACTTGGACAATGTATACATTTGCTTTAACACAAATTTTATTCTTGTTTCTTCTATTTTGTATTTTCTAAACCTAATTCAGTAACATATATGTTTTCTTTTTTATGATGTATCTGGTTTAGGTGTTCTGTATATATCATGTGTTGTAAAATTTGATTGAGTTTTTTTTCCTATTAAAAAGTACATTTGTTAAAAATTTAAATAACTGGATTTCAATGTAAATTCCAAATAAGAGTAGCAGACCTTACATCTGAGGTTTTATTATCGAGATAGCAAGTAGAAGTATCTTTTTTCCTCTTTATTTTTCTAAGCAAAGTAAAACAAAAGGAATAAGAAAAGGGTAACAGAGAGGAGAATACATAATGTTGACTCAGGGTAGCTCAATAAGTGGAAAGAAAAATTCTGGTAGGTATGTAAGAGCAGTGGTTTCCAGACTAGTTGATAACCAGAACCACCCGAACAGTGGTTCTCAGTTTTGGCTGCATACTGGAATGACTTGTGGAACTTTTTAAAAAAATACTGACAAAAGAAACTCTCCCCCAGAGTTTTGATTCAATGGTCTGGATTGCAGCATACATATTAGGATTTTCAGATTTCCCGAAGTATTGGTTCTAATGTGCAACCAAGGTTGAGAACTACTGAGGAAGGATTTTTACACATAAAGATTCCTGGACTCTGCCCTAGAGCTAATAAATCAGAATCTCTGGAATTGGGACCAAGAATCTAATTTAAAAAGGTCCCTTAGTAGTTCTAAGGACTGACCAGTTTGGATTCTACTTGTTAGATTAAAATGGCAAGGTGGATCCGAGATACCAACCTAACCATCTAAACTTTTATAAGTAGGAAAATAAAGCACTGGAGCCTTTACATTTCTTTCTTGCAAATCCTGCTATAAATAGTACTATGAAACCAATGAAAAATTCTGTTAATCATTGTCATTCTGAGTACAAAAAGAGATACTAAAATTGCTGTTACTTTTTTCTACTGGCACAGTTAAAATGTTTTATTTTTTAATGTTATAAATCAGTTTCTGTGTAAGCTGTTTATTTAGACAATTAAAATTTTGTACTGACATGATTCACTAATTTTCTAAATATAAATGTTTTAGCTTTTAGTTATTTTAAAACTAAACTGTTTTATAATCATGATTATTTTTAATGAATTTCTATGGTATTTTAGGTTCCATTTGAATTTTTCATATCTCTCAAGTGCTTTCCAACTTTGTGGAGATGAAATTGACCACCTGGACTATGGAACTGTGCGTAACAGCTTTTAAAGTGTATTTAAAAATTAAAACTATATACATTTAAATCAGTTTATTAGAGATATATCACATGTATTTTAATCATCTTCCTCATATATAATAAATTATTTTCTTTCCAATAAAATAATGATCTTAATTTTTCTTTATGTTTTATACATCAAAGAAAGTATAATTTGATAATTACATAAATTTTTTATTAAGTGGCTTTATATTAAATATAAATTTTCTTTTATGATTACAAATATTGCCCATTTTCATTCTTACCAGGATACTGATGCACTTAACATTTTTTTTATAGTAATCTTATTTCTTGTAATTATTCTAGGAGTGGTTTTGATTGGCTGTGAGTTTTGATGATTTTTTTTGTTGTTGTCGATTTTGTTTTTTTGTGTTTTTTTAGTTGTGGGGGATTTTTCAGTTTAGGGAATTTGTATCCTTGCCCTAACTTAGTCTTCCAGTTTTGTGTCCCCCAATCTATCAGAATGTCACTCAGTGGTGTAAATGTTTCTCATATAAAATTATTCTGTTCCCTTAGTGAAATTAATTTCAACTCTCTGTTAAGTATGAAACTTTGATATGTTTTATTTAATTTTCTCTGATTGATACTCTCCTGTGAGTATGTAATAACAGTTTTATCTTAGAGTCACGTCTTTGTTGGAATGATGTTGTGAATCATAGCTTCTTCCCTTTTACTCATAGCTTTGTGAAATAAGGCAAATGAGAAACTTAAAGGTAGGAATTAGAAGAATGAGAATGTGAACCCTGGAACATACTACTATTTAGATGTCAAGTGGTAAGAAAACATCAAAGAAGAATGACTAAGAATAGGTAGAGCCAAATGAAGAAAAAATCTCAACTAGGAAGGAATGATTAAACATGTCAGGTCTGTTAATGATGCAAGAAAGATGAGTTCTGAAGACAACTCTATTAAGTCTTGCTCTCTAGGGAAGTAGAGAAAGGGACTGTTAATATAGGGGGGTATGGTATCAAGGTTTTTGTTTTTATTTTATTTTATAAAGATTGAAGATATAGCAGATTTATGTGTTAATAGGACTAAGCTAGTAGAGAACATGATGGAAGAAGGAGAGGAATATTGCTGGAGCCATAGATATGGTGTACAAATAGAAGGGTTAGTTTTAAAGATGGGTGTGTAAACAGCTCATTAATAGTAGTAGAAGGAAGGACAGATTATATATGTCTAGGTATTTGCAGTTTAGTACATATAGTGGGAGCATATAAAAGTTTTGTTACATTTTGTCAGTGAAATAGGAAGCAAGGTCATGAAGTAGAGGGAAGAAGTGTTGGGGAAAAATGGATTGAGGAAAGAAAAGAAGATGTAAAATAGATGTTTAGGAAAGTGAGAGAATGAATAGACTGTTAGAAGAAGAAGAATTGCTAGACGTTACTTAAAATGCATACTTGAAGTCCATGGTTATTAATTTAAGTGAGATCAGTCAACATGGTTTTGTGTTTTTCTCCAGTTAAGTTTAGCCTTGGTCCTATCATTGAGTAGACACAGAGTCAAATGATTAAAGTTGGAATTTTCCCAGGTGAATACAACAAAAAGGGAGAAAGGGAAGGGTGTTGCTATAATCAAGAGAATGATGATGAAGGAGGGACATGGAAACTAATCTGGTAATGAGCAAATTAATAAAAGGAAGGAGTTTGAGGCACAGTGGAGAAATGGTATGATCCATTGAGATTGCAGTGTGGTTGAGGATGTGTTGTAGTTAATTTCTAGAGGTAGGAAATTTGGGAGTTTGAAATAAGAGAAAGGGACTGAAGTTGACAGTATTAGAGTACAGTAATTAGTGACTAAGTTCACATTCTAGAACGTGAACATGGTAGTTGAATGCAAGTGGGGTCATGGAAAGAGATGAAGAAATTGAGAAACTCAGGTATTGAAAGGATCACCTAAGTGGATTTTGAAATTATCAAAAATTACGACAGGAGTAGTGAATCAAAAGCTAAAAAAATTATTCCTTAGGACATTTAGATCTGTCAGGTATGCCAAAAAATATTTTTTAAAATCAACCTAAATAAAACTCTGGAGTCCCTATCCTTTCACAGTGACAGGAATTTCAGCCTAACTAATTTACTGAGAAATAGTTTTTACAGGTTTTACAGGTATAGGTTCTAAATTCAAATCTTGTGTGTATAGCTTAATTGCTTTATGCCGTTGGGCAAGTTCTGTACCTTTTTTTCAGTTTCCATGGGGATAGTAAAAATACCTACCTCAGGGTTGTTGTAAAGATGATCAGATGAATATAAAATACTTAAACCTGGTATATATATATATATATATTTATATATATATGTATTATATATATAATTTATATATATAATATATATATAAAATCTGGCATTTATATTTCATATATATATATATAAAATCTGGTATTTATATTTTATATATATATAATCAAGTTTTCAATAAACATTAACTGTCACGGCGGTGGTTGTGGTGGTTTTCAACTCACCTGGTCCTGAAGGTGATGTAAAAATTCCGAGGTCTTAGGTAAAACTTTAGTCATCTTTCCACCATGATTATCACTGAGATGCCCAGATTCTTCCTTGCCACACTTAGGGAGCATGAGACTATTTTGATAAGTTTAGGATCTTCGGCGTCTAGGAATTAACCTTTTTATGGATAACGCACATTCCAACCCCATGACTACTTCATAAACTGAGCATGTGCCTCAAATAAGTAAAATTAGAAAGATTTCTAGGACTTGTACAGAAACTGCCCCCAACCCATGAGTTTTTTAAAAAGTCGTCATGGAAATGGAAAATTACTAATAATTTGATCCCACAGCAAAAGCCCTAATAGCTAGTCTGTCATTGAATTTTTCAGTTACTTTAAACAATAAGTACCTTTTTCTTTTTGCTGGAGGGATTTGGCACACTGGCCAAGTGTGGGTCAAATATGTCACCTCTGAGGTGAGAAGTGAAGTTTCATATAAACCACATGAAAGGAGAGTTTGGGAATGGACTTGCTCTCTAAAGGAAAAGCAAAGCACTGTGAAATCAAAAGAGAAACTTAGGTATTAGGCAGGCAAAAGCAAATGTTTTACTACAATATACAGTATATAAAACTCTTATTGCCATGTGGTTGTTTTCCATTTATGCCTTTTACAAGGGCAGGGACTAGTGTATAGGGAGGGAGGCTCCTAGGGTGTAAAATTTAAGGAGGCATATGCTCTCAGAGTAACTTCACCCTAGTCATGAACAGAATCAGCATAATCCTGATTAGGTAAATCACCAAATAAAAAGTAGTAGCATACAAGTTGCTGTTTTAGATGATTTGGAACGTATTTGCTGTTCAAATGAGACTCCTTCAAAAATCAATGTCGAGAGATTAAGTCTTTGAAAGGAAGTAAGGGAAAGGAATCAATACCTATTAAGTATCCAAAATTCAAATAGCATAGTACTGAGTGCTTAGGTATAGTAATTTGATCTTTACTACCCTATAAGAAGAGAACACTTGCCTTTGTGAGTAATGGAGAAGTTTAATAAAATTAGTAAGATACTTTGTTACATTTAATTTCCTTTACTAATGCATGTAAAATGAAAAATAGAGACTTCAGTAGGACTCTTCGGTAGATGAGAGCTAACTACATGTGTTAGGCACATAAAAGATAGAATTGATGATTCTCAGAAATAGAATTCCCACCCCAAGAACTTAAACTACTATATATTCTACTCTGGCATTTCTTGAAAGCAAACTGTAGTAGAGATACAGCAGTCACACAAAGGCCAGTATAGGGAATCTAAAATAAACAACAAAGACTCACCGAATACGGAAAAAGTACCAGGAAAGAGAGATCCTTTACATACTAAGCATAAGCTTTAATGCCATGGGGAAAAACTGGGAGATCAAATGAGGTATCTATGATTTAATACACAAAGATTTAAAGCGATTATATTCTTTTAAAAATATATGTGTATATTTATACATATCAGAAATGAGTAAAAGGTATTTGACTACACAGGAAATTTTATTTTTTTAAGTTATGGTATAGTATCAATATACCACTTCTATACTGCTTATATATCAGGATCTTTGAAAATCTAAGAATTCCAGAAGAAAATCTGAGCAACTGATTAATTTCTTTATTGTTTAAACCTTTTCAGAGCTTAATAAGATACACAAAATATTATATATTATTTATGAAGACTATCTTGCTATGGAAGAAAAAGGTGGAAGGGAAAGAGATTGAAGTTTGGGTAGTTCTGTATATATTGGATTTTTCTTTAAAAAAGATATCTGAAGACTATTTTGTCTAAATGTTAACATCTGTTAAATCTGGGGCTTGGGCTATGGGGTCTGTTATATTTTTTTACTTTTCTGTATGACAAATACATCACATCTTAAATGAAAAATAAAATAGTCAAACACCTCTAATCTAGTGTTTCTTAGCCATTTTTTGCCCTCCCCCCATCCAGGAGGATTTTTAGACTTTTTTTTTTCCTAATCATCATTTATGAAATTGTAATACCACAATATGATGTTATGTCTCTTTTTGAGCTGTGTGTATCCATCCTTTTGTTTAAAAAAAGTAAGATTTTTCTTCCTACCCAACCCCAAGAACTAAACAACAGTGAATACTTTAGAAGACAAATGATTCAGTATAACAAAACATTAATAAGTTCAGAACTTTAAATCATACAATGTACATTCTCTAATTTTAGCTGAGTAAAACCAGATATTGGTAAAAGAAATATCTGAAAAAATGTTCAAGTTCCTAGATATTAAATAACATTTCTAAATTATATATGGATCAAAGCATACTTTTTTATAAGAGGAATTAGGAAATATTTGAATGTAAATGAAAATACAACAGAATTTGGGGGATACAGCTAAGAGGAGGGTTTAAAGAGAATTTGCCTATATTAGATATATTAGAAAAGAAGAAAAATAATAGGTTTAACCTTCTACCTTAAGGAACTAGAAAAAAGAGTAAGAACATAGCATGCAGAACAAGGAAATAATAAAAATAATCATAAATCAATGAACTTATAGACAGAAAACAGTTGAAAATATCATTGGAAACAGAACTAGTTCTTGAGAAGATGAATAAAGTGGAAAAAGTTCTAGCCTTACTGCCAAGGAAAACAACCCCTCCTCGCCCTCAAATTGTAAGAAGATGATATTGGAATATTTTTAACAAATTTATTTCCATAAATTTGACAACTTTGATGAAATGGGCCAATGAAAGTGTTAAACTACCAAACCTTTTTTAAGTAGGTAACCTGAACAATTCTATATCTAGTAAATTTACTTTGTAGTTAAAAATCTCCCTGGAGGGCTGAATAGCTTCACTGGTGAATTCTGCCAAACATTAAATGAAAAAGCCAACAATACTATACAACAGAACACTTCCAAATTCATATTAAGAGGCCTACATTATCCTGGTGGTAAAAAAAGTTACAGGAAAACTACATATTCCTATTTCTCATATAGATGCACAAGTCCTCAACAAAATATGAGCAAGTTGAATCAAGATATACATTAAAAGGATTTAAATCATGACCAAGAGAAGTTTATCTTAGAAAATGCAGGCTATTGAACCTTTGGAAATCAGTAAATGTAATTTATCCTATCAATAGACTAAAGAAGAAAAAGCATATGATCATCTTAATAAGTGAAAGAAAAGCATTTGACAAAATTAAATATCCATTCTTAATAAAAACTCAGTAAACTAGGAAAAGAGCTTCCTTAAGCTGAAAAGTGTTTGCACAGCCTCCAGCTATCCTGATACTCCATGGTTAAAGGCTAAATGTTTTTTCCCTAAGGAAAGGGGAAGCAAGGCAAGGAAGGGCACCCTCACTACTCCTATTCAAAATCTCACTGACAGCCAGTGCTTAAAATGAGAAAGAGAAGAGCTATGCAGACTGGAAATTAAATTATTCCTATACAGAGATGATATGATTGTTTATATAGAAAATCCCAAAGAATCAAAAAGCTCCTATAGTCAAGTTAAATAAGATTGTAAGATTAAAAGTAAATATGTAGAAATCAGTTATACTTCTGTACACTAGCAATGAGCAGTTAGACATTGAAATTTTTTTCTACAATTACCATTTGCAATAGTTTCAGAATGAAATAATTAGGTATAAATCTACCAAAATGTGTACAAGACCTGTATGCTGAAGACCCTCCACCAAATTTTGATAAAAAAATAAAGAAGACCTAAATAAACAGAGAGATACACTGTGTACATGTTTCGTAAGACTCACGATTATTTTGTCACCTCTTCTCAGATACATAGATTCATTTCAGATTGAAAATTCTAGCAGGATATTTGTGTTGATATGGCTAAGCTGACTTTCAAATTTCTTTGGAAAAGCAACAACTAGAATAGCCAGCACAATTTTGAAAAACAGTTGTATGACTTAGATTACATACTTCTAAGACTTATTATAAAGCTAGAATAAGTAACATAGTATTTGGCAGAAGGATAGACACATAGATCACTGGAACAGAAAAGTCCAGAAGTAGACCCACATGTATAGTAAATTAATTTTAGACAAAAATGAGAAGGCAGTTCAGTGGAGAAAGGTAGTCATTTAAATATAAGGTGCTAGAATAATTGGACACCTGTATGTGCCCCCACCCCGAAAAAAGTTGAACCTTAATACATTTCTTTCACAAAAATTTATTCAAAATAAATCATAGACCAAAATATAAAACTATAAAACTTCTAGCAAAATCATCTGTGTGACTTTGCTTACACAAGGAGTTCTTAAATACAACACCAGAAATTTGATCCATTAAAAAACTAAATAGGACTTTGTCCAATAAAAATCTTGTTTCTTTAGAAGACACTATGAAGAATGAAAAGGCAGGCACAAACTAGGAAAAGTCTTTGGGAAACACATATTTGACAAAGGAGTGTATCCAGAATATATAAAGAACTTTAAAAGCTCAGTAAGAACAAAACAAAAACAAAAATGAACAATAAATTTGAAGACACTTCACCAAAGATTTGCAGATGGCAAGCACATGAAATGATGCTAAACATGATTAGCCATTAGACAAATGCAAAATACAACCATAATAAGATGGGACCACGCACCTATTAGAAAGGCTTAAGATAAATTCTGATAGTACTAAGAGCAGTCAAGAATGTGGAGCAACTACAGCTCTCATACATTGCTGGTGGAAGTACAAAATGGTACACCTGCTTTGCAAAACAGTTTGGGGAAGTTTGTAATAAAGTTAACATACACTTACATGTGACATATCCACAACACTTCTAAGTATTTATCCAAGAAGAACAAAAAAAAAACCAAACCTATGTTCACATGAAAATCTATACCTAAGAGGTTTCTGGGAAGATGGTGGAGTGGGAAGTACCAGGATTCCATCTCCCCACGTAGACAGCTACACCAGCAGAATCTGCCTGATGTCACTATTTTGGAACTCTGGAGTCTATTAAAAGCTTGCAACTTCCAAGGGAAGCCTTGGACAATAAATTGTAGTTAATTTAGGTTAATTTCAGCCCATAGTAGCAGCTACCAATCCCCCAACCCCAACCATGTGGCAGGCAGCCATGTATGTATCCTGGAACACCTTGCATGCAGCTGGTAGGAGTCAGGGTAGGCAAAAGGACCCTGAACTCTAAATACTGGGGAATCTATGCTCTAATTGTTAATTGCTGCTTTTGATCACAGAGGTACAAAGAGGTTGGCAGCCATGGTTGTTGTACCTCCTCCCATTTTTGTAAGCTATCCCTTCTATCTGCTGCCCCATTGAAGTGACTTACAGGGGAATAGTAAGGCAGGCACCCCCTTTGCCCCTCCCTCTTTATTTTTCCTTTTCCCCTTTGGGGAGCCAGACATGCTTAAAGACTAGGATATTCAAAAACAGCTGCACATATGGGGAAAATTAGAAATTGCCCACTAATCCCAGGGAAAGGCTCAAAAGTCTGAGAAGACCTTGGGTTTTACACCTCAGGCTGGTCCTTAACACAGATACACCATACAATAATCAAAAAACCAAAAACAATAAAAAAAGAGCAAACCATGTGGAAGGGGGAGAATATGGATTTCAGTTACTGTAATGTTAAGTTCAAATGTCTAGTTTCTGGGCTTCCCTGGTGGTGCAGTGGTTGAGAGCCTGCCGATGCAGGGGACACGGGTTCATGCCCCAGTCCAAGAGGATCCCACATGCCGCGGAGCGGCTGGGCGCATGAGCCATGGCCGCTGAGCCTGCGTGTCCGGAGCCTGTGCTCCGCAACAGGAGAGGCCACAACAGTGAGAGGCCTGCATGCTGGGGAAAAAAAAAAAAAAAAAAAAGTCTAGTTTTCAACGAAAAAACTTACAAGACATACAAAGGAACAGGAAAATATGGGTGGTTCAAAGAGAAATAACTAAATGGACAGAAACTATCCCTGAAGAAGACCTGATGGAAGCTATACTTAGACAAAGACTAAAATAACTGTTCTAAAGATGCTCGAGGGACTAATAGAAGATGTGGAGAAAGTAAAAGCAAAACAACTTATGAATAAAATGGAAATATCAATTAATAGGAAATCTAAAATTAAACCAAAAATTTCTGGAGCTGGGAAAGTACAATAACTGAAATGAGAAATACACTAGAGGAATTCCAAGGAAGACTTGAGTATGCAGAAGGAATCAGTGGACATAGGACAATGAAAATAGGACAGTGGAAATTATCAAGTTTGAGGAACAGACAAAAGACTGAACAAAAATGAACATAGCATAAGAGTCCTATGGGAAACCATCAAGCAGACCAACATACACACTGTGGGAGTACCAGAAGAGAGGAGGAAAGAGAATATTTGAAGAAATAATAGCTGAGAACTTCCCATGTCTGATGAAAGTTGTGAATATAAATATCCAAGAAGTTCAACGAATTCCAAGTAAGATTGACTCAAAGATCCACATCAAGACATAATAAAACTTATTATAAAAACAAAGACAGAGAAGTGAATTTTCACATACAAGGGATTCTCAATAAGATTATGAGCAGATTTTTCATTAGGATCTTTGGAGGCCAGAAGGAGTGGACTGACATATACAAAGTGCTAAAGGAAGAAAAATTCAACCAGGAATCCTGTATCTGGCAAAACCGTTTTTCAACAGTGAGGGAGAAATTGACATTCCTAAATAAACAAAGCAGTAGAGTTTGTTACCACTAGACCTGCCTGTGAGAAATACTCAAGGGACTCTTTGAAGAGTCAAATGAAAGGACACTAGTCCATAACTAGAAGCCATATGGAGAAATACGGATCTTAACAAAGATCTTATACATGAACAATTATAAAAGCTAATATTATTGTAACAGTGGTTTGTTACTACACTGTTATCTACATGATTTAACAGACTAATACATTGAATAGACAATTGTTAGCCTATAAGCTAGTATTGATATTATTGTAACTGTGGTCTAATTCTACATGTTGTTTTCAACATAATTTAAGGGACAAATGCATTTAAAAATAGTTACGTTTAGGGGCATACAATGTATAAAGATGTAATTTGGGGGAGAAAGGGCTGGAGACAGAACTGTAAAGGCACTTCTTATATGTTACTGAAGTTAAGCTAGTATGAATTCAAATTAGACTGTTATAACTTTAGGATGGTAAATGTAAACCCCATGGTAACCACAAGGAAAAGAGCTACAGAATATACACAAAAGAAAGTGAGAAAGTATTTTAAACATTTTACCAAAAAAATCAACTAAACATAAAAGACAGTTAAGGTGGAAATGAGGGACCAAAAAAACAAAAACAAAAACCTATAAGGCATATAAAAAACAAGCAAAATGACAGAAGTAAGTCCCTCCTTTTCAGTAATTACTTTGAGTATAGATGAATTAAACCTCCAGGCCAAACACCAAGATTGAGAAAATGCATTAAAACACTTGATCCAACTGTATGCTATCTGCAAGAGTCACTTTGGATCCAAAGACCAAACAGATTGAAAGTGAAAGTGTTGAAAAAGATATTCAGTACAAATAATAACCAAAAGAGAGCAGGGGTGGCTATACTAATATCAGATAAAATAATACACTAAATCAAAAAAAGGTTAAAAGAGACAAAGAAAAATATATTAATGAAAGTTTCAATAGAGCAAAATGTTATAAAAGTTATAAACATTTACAAACCTAATGACACATCATCAAAATATATGAAGCAAAAACTGACAGAGTTCAAGGGAAAAATAGACAATTCTACAATAATAGTTGGAAACTTCAGGACCCTAATAACGATAATGGATAGTTCAGTCAAACAGAAGTAAGGAAATAGAGGACTTAATAACTATCTAACAGACATATACAGAGCACTGTAGCCAACAGTGGCATACATATTTATCTCAAGTGCACGAGAAACATTTTCCAGAATGGACCATATGTCAGGCCACAAATTAAGTTTCAGTGAAAAGAGATATACAAAGTATCTTCTCCAACCACAATGGGATTAAGTTAGAAATGAATAACAGAAGGAAAAGTGGAAAATTCACACTATTGTTGAAATTAAATGACACGCTTGAACAACCGGTGGGTCAAAGAAGTTACATGGGAAATTAGAAAAAAAAAATACTTAAAAAAAATAAAAACAAAAACACAACATACCAAAATGATGGGATGCATCAAATGTGGTCTAAGAGGAGAATTTATAGTTACAATCACTAACATTAACAAAGATTTCAAACCAGCAAGCTAGCTTTACAACTTTTAAAGAACTCAAAAAAGAAAAGCAAACTAAACCCAAAGCTAGCAGAGGAAGAAAATAACAAAGATTAGAGATAAATGAAATAGAGAATAAAAAATAGAGAAAATCAGTAAAATCAAAAGTTGATTGCGCAGAAAGACCAATAAAACTGACAAACCTATAGCTACAGGGACTAAGAAAAAGACTTAAATTACTAAAATCAGAAATAAAGGTGGGGACAAACTACAGACTCTACAGAAATAAAAAGGATTATAAGAGTACTGTAACAGTTCTCCATTAACAAATTGTATAACGAGATAAAATGGACAAATTCCTAGAAACACAAGCCTACTAAAGACTAAACTACAAAGAAATAGAAATTCTGAATAGACCTGTAACTAGTAAGGAGATTGAATCAGTGATCAGAATAGACAAGTCCTGAACCCAATAGCTTCACTATTGACTTCTAGCAAACATTTAAGGAAGAATTAAAACCAGTTTTTCTTAAACTTTTCACAGAAGTTGAAGAGGAAGGAAAACTTCCTGACTGATTCCTTGGGGCCAATATTACCCTCATATCAAAGCCAGACAAAGACACTGCAAGAAAAGAAGACTACAAGCCAATATCCCTTATGTTCAACACTGATACAAAACTCCTCAACAAAACACTAGCAAACCAAATTCAGGAGCATATTAAAAGGATTATACATCACGACCATGAGAGATCTATATTGGAATGCAACGATGGTTCAACATATGAAAATCTATCAAATCTAAATGAAGGACAAAGACTACACAATCATCTTAATTGACACAGAAAAGCACTTGACATAATTCAACATCCTTTCATGATGAAAACATTCAACAAACTGGGAACAGAAGGAAACTACATCAATATAATATTCTTATATGAAAAACTCACAGTGAACATCATACTCCATACTGAAAGGCTGAAAGCATTTCCTCTAAGATCAGCAACAACTCAGGGATGTCCACTTTTGCCACTTCTGTTCAACACAGTGCTGGAAGTTCTAACCAGAGCAATCAGGCAAGAAAAAAATAAAAAGCATTCAAATTGAAAAGGAAGAAGTAAAAGTATCTCTGTTCACAGATAATATGATTTTTTTCAGCTTTATTGAGATATAATTGACAAAATTCTAAGATAATGTATACAACATGGTGATTTGATATATATACACTGTGAAGGGAATTTCCACATTGATTTAATTAACACCCATCATATCACATTTTTTTGTTTTATCTTGTTTTGGTGAGAACATTTACATACTACTCTCTTAGCAAATTTCAATTATACAATACGATGTTACCAACTATAGTCATCATGTTATACATTATGTCCTCAGTCCTTATTCATTTTATAACTGAAAGTCTGTACTTTTTTTTACCAGTGTTTCTCTATTTCCCCCCCTCCATCCAGCCCCTGCAACCACTTTTCCTACTTTCTGCATATGAGTTCAACTTTTTTTTTTTTTTTGATATAGAAATTATATGGTGATACCATGCAGTATTTGGTCTTTTTCTGTCTGGTTTCTTTAATACCCCCAAGCTCATTCACACACCATGGAATATTATGTATGTGTATGTATGTGTGTGTGTGTGTTTATGCACATATATACATATATCACATTTTCTTGATCCATTAATTTTTTAATGGCCATTTTGGTTCTACTGCAATGAACATAGGAGTAGAGATACCTCTTCTAGATAATGGTTTTTTTTACTTTGAATACATAGCCAGAAGTGGGATTAGTAGACCATATAGTAGATGTATTTAATTTTTTGAGGAACTTTCATACTGTTCTTCATAGTGACTACCAGTTTACATTTCTACCTACAGTGTATGAGCCTTCTCTTTTCTTCACATTCTTGCTAGCATTTATTATCTTTTGCCTTTTTAATGATAGCCATTCTAACAGGTGTAAAGTGGGTGATCTCATTGAGGTTTTGATTTGCATTTTTCTGGTGATTAGTGATATTGAGCGCCTTTTCACGTACCTGTTGCCCATTTGTATGTCTTCTTTGAAAAAATGTCTCCTCAGGTCTTTTGCCTATTTTGAAATTGGGTTATCTGTTTTTTTCTATTAAGTTGTAGATATGATCTTACTTAGAAAACCCTAAAGATTTCACACACACACACACACACACACACACACACACACACAAAACTGTCAGAAGTAATAAATTTAGCAAAGTAGCAGGATAAAATAATCAACATACAAAAATCAGTTGCATTTTTTCTTACATCTTTATTGGAGTATAATTGCTTTACAATGTTGTGTTAGTTTCTGCTATACAACAAAGTGAACCAGCTCAGTTGCATTTCTATACACTAATAACGAACAATCTGAAAAGGAAATTATGAAAACAATTTAATTTAAAGTAGCATGAAAAGAATAAAATACTTAGGAATTAACAAAGGAGATGAGAGATTTGTACAATGATAACTACAAAACGTTGCTGAAAGAAATTAAAGAAGACATAAATAAATTGAAACACATCCCATGTTCATGGATTGGAAGATTTAATGGTGTTGAAATGTAAATTCTATGGAAAGTGATCTACAGACTCAATGCAATTCCTATCAAAATCCCAATTACTTTTTTTGAGAAATAGAAAAACCCATCCTAAAATTCATATGGAATCTTAAGGGACCTCAAATAGCCAAAACAATCTTTTGAAAGAAGAACAAAACTGGAGTACCCACACTTCCTGATTTCAAAACCTACTACAAACCTACAGTAATCAAAACAGTGTGGTAATGTCATACAAACAGACATATAAACCAATGAAATAAAATAGAGAGCCCAGAAATGAACGTGTTACATATATGGTGAAACGGTTTTTGACAAGGTTGCCAAGACCATTCAATGGGCAAATATTCTTTTTAACAAATGATGCTGGAAAATCTGGATAGCCACACATAAAAGAATGAATTTGGACACCTACCTAACACTATATACAAAAATTATATCAAAATGGATCAAAGACCTAAATTTAAGAGCTAAAACAATGAAACCTTAGAAGAAAATATAGGACAAAAACTTCACAATGTTTTTTTTTAGCAATGATTTCTTATATGTGACACCAAAGGCACAGGTAACAAAAAACAGGCAAATTGGACTTCATGAAAATGTTTGAAATTTGTACATCAAAAGATACTATCGATAGAGGAAAAATCCATCCACATAATGGGAGAAAATATTTGCAAGTCATGTATCTAATAAAGGATTAATATCCAAAATACATAGAGAACTACTAAAACTCAACAACAAACAGCAACCCAATTGAAAGATGGGTAAAGGATTAAATAGACTTTTCTCCAAAGAAGACAGCCCATAATTTATGCATGTGGAATGATGCTTAACATCACTAATCATTAGGAAAATGCAAATCAAAACAAGAATGAGATACCACCTCACACTAAGACGGCTACTATCAAAAAAACAGAAAACAGCAAGTGTCGATAAGGATGTGGAGAAATTGAACCTTGTGCTCTGCTGGTGGGAATCTAAAATGGTATAGCCATTGTGGAAAACAGTATGGCAGTTCCTAAAAAAAAATTTAAGTAGAATTATCATACCATCCAGCAATTCCATTTCTGTGTGAATATCCAAAAAATTGAAAGCAGGATCTCAAAGTGATATTTGTACACCCATGTTCATAGCAGCAATATAACTTCACAACAGCCAAAAGGTGGAAGAGGGCTTCCCTGGTGGCATAGTGGTTGAGAGTCCACCTGCCGATGCAGGGGAAACGGGTTCGTGCCCCGGTCCGGGAGGATCCCACATGCTGCAAAGCGGCTGGGCCTGTGAGCCATGGCCACTGAGCCTGCATGTCCAGAGCCTGTGCTCTGCAACGGGAGAGGCCACAACAGTGAGAGGCCTGCATATTGCAAAAAAAAAAAGGTGGAAGAAACACAATTGTCAATTGACAGATGAATGAATAAGAATCATATGGTATATACATGGAATATTATTCAGCCTTAAAAAGGGAGGAAATTCTGTGATATACTACAACAGAGATAAACCTTGCAGGGTAAACAATATGCTAAATGAAACAAGCCAGTCACAAAAAGGCAAGTGCCATATGATTCCATTTACATGAGGTGCCTGTAGTAATAAAAATCATAGAGACATAAAATAGAACAGTGATTGCCAGGGGCTGAGTGGAGAGAGGAATGGGGAGTTTAACTGGAACAGAATTTCACTTTTGCAAGACAAAAATAGCTATGGAGATCAATGGTGGTGATGGTTGTACAATATTATGTTTGTATTTAATACCATTGAACTGTATGCTTAGAAAATTAAGATGGTAAATTTTGATGTATGTGTAACAGTACAAAAATTTGAACAAAAAACCCTGCATGTAAACATTTACAGTGGCTTTATACATCATCCTCCAGAATGGAAACAACTCGAATGTTCTTCAACTTTTGTAGTACCTGTATACAAAATAGTGATGACTGATACATGGAACAGTATGGCTTTATCTCAGATGTATCATGTTCAATAAAAGAAGCCAGACTCAGAAAGTCACATACTTTGTGACTACATTTTTATAAAGTAATGTAAAAACAAAACTATAAGACAACTACCTGATGAATGAGGCCCAAGGGACCAGGTCTGGGTAGATGAATTGACTACAAAGAGATTCTGAGATGTGATAGAAATATTGCATATTGTAATCTTTTTTAAAATTCAATAAATCATTATTGAGCTCCCATGGGGTGTAACATAGGGGTATAATTTTATTGTTCTGAATGTGTTTATCCAGTTTTCCCAACACCAGTTATTGAAGAGACTCTCCTTTCCCCATGGGTGTTCTTTGCTCTCCTCTGGAATAGTAGTTGACTGTATATTCAGGGGGTTTAAATCTGGGCTTTCTATTCTGTTCCGTTGGTCCAAGTGTCTATTTTTGTTCCAGTCCCATACTGTTTTTATTACTATAGCTTTATAGTATAGTTTAAAATCAGGACGTGTGATATCTCTAGCTTTGTTCTATTTCCTCAGTATTGTTTTTGCTATTTAGGGTCTTTTGTGGTTCCACACAAATTTTAGGATTTTTTTTTTTTTCTATTTCTGTGAAGAATGCCATTGGTATTTGATGGGAATTGTGATGAATCTATAGATGGCTTTGGGTAGTATGGATATTTTAACAATATTAATTATTTTGATCCATGAACACAGGATATTTTCCATTTGTTTGTGTCTTCTTCAGTTTCTTTCAGCAAATTCTTATAGTTTTTGTTGTACAGATCTTTCACTTTCTTGGTTAAAATTACTCCTAAATATTTTGTTGTTTTTCATGCTATTTTGAATGGGATAGATTTCTTTCTTTGTTAGATGGTTCATCATTAGTGTATAGAAATACAGCTGATTTCTGTATGTTAATTTTGTATCCTGCAACTTTACTGAAATTGACTAGTTCCAATTTTTTTTTGGCTGAGTCTCTGGGATTTTCAATATACAAGGTCACATCACTTGCTAATCGCTACAGTTTCGCTTTTTCTTTTCAGATTTTATGTCTTTTATTTCTTTGTCTTATCTAATTGCTCTAGTTAGAACTTCTACTATTTGAATAAGAGTGATAAGAGTGGACATCTTTGTCTTGTTCTTGATCTTAAAGGAAAAGCTTTCAATTTTTCTCCATTGATTATGTTAGTTGTGTGTTTCTTCTGTATGACCTTTATTATGTTGAGGTATGTTCCTTCTGTGCCCAATCTGTAGAGTATTTTTATCGTGAAAGGATGTTGTATTTTGTCAAATGCTTTTTCTGCATCTATTGAGATGACTGTGATGTTTATCTTTCATTTTATTAGTGTGATATGTTACATTTATTGATTTGTATATGTTGAACCATTCTTGCATCCCAGGGATAAATCCCACTTGGTCATGAGGTATAATCATTTTAATGTGTTCTTGAATTCAGTTTGCTAATATTTTGTTGAGAATTTTTACATCTATATTCACCAGGGATATTGGCCTACAGTTTTCTTTTTTGTGTGTCCTTATCTGGCTTTGATGTCAGGATAATGCTGGCCTTATTATTTCCTTCCTTATGCTAACTTTGGGCTTACTTTGTTCTTTTTTCTTAGTTCCTTGAGATATTAAAGTTAGATTTTTTAATTTGTGATTTTTCTAATTTCTTAATATCTGCATTTATCACAATGAACTTTGCTCTCAGAACTGCTTTTGCTGCATACCATACATTTGGATATGTTGTATTTTCATTTTCATTTGTTTCAAGATAATTTTTTATTTCCCTTTTGATTTCTTCTTCAGCTCACTGGTTGTTCAGAAATGTGTTGTTTAGTTTCCACATATTTGTAGACTTTACAGCTTTTCTCTTGTTGATTTCTAGTTTCATACCATCGTGGTCAAAAAAGATAGTTGGTATGATTTCAGTGTTTTTAAATTTGCTAAGATTTGTTTTATGTCCTATTATATGATCTATCCTGGAGACTGTCCATGTACATTTGAGAAGAAAGTGTATTCTGCTGCTGTTGGGTGGAATGTTTTATAAATGTCTGTTAGGTCCATTTGTTCTAAAGTATGGTTCAATCCAATGTTTTCTTATTGGTTTTCTGTCTGGATGACCTATCCATTGCTGACAGTAGCATATTGAAGTCCCCTATTATTGTAGTGTTGTCTGTTTCTCACTTTAGATCTTTTAGTATTTGCTTAATATATTTTAGTGCTCTCATGTTGGGTGCACGTATATTTACAATTGTTATATCTTCTTGAAGTATTGACCCCTTTGTCATTATCTAATAACCTTCTTTGTCTCTTGTTACTGTTTTGGGCTTTAAGTCTATTTTGTCTGATATAAGTATAGCTAACCCCACTTTCTTTTGGTTTTCACTTATTTGGAATATTTTCTTCTATCCTTTGAGCCTATGTATGTCACTTTGACCCGAAATAAGTCTCCTGTAGGCAGCATATAGTTGTGTCTTGGTTTTCCCATCCCTCTCTGTGCCTTTTGATTGGTGAATTCAGTATGTTTACATTTACAATGATTATTGGTATGTAAGGACTTAACTACTGTCATCGTATTATTCATCTTCTGCTTGTTTTTCATCTCAATTTTTCTTTTTCTTCTGTTTCTGCCTACCTTTGTAAATTGGTGGTTTTCCCTAGTGATTTTTTCAATCCCTCCTTTTTATGTTTTGTGTCCCTATGGTAGATTTTTGCTTTTGGGTTACCATGAGGCTTACACAAAACATCTCATAGGAACAAAATAGTCCCTTTTATCCTGATAACAACTTCTCTTTTTTCATCTATAAAGTTTCCATCCTTTTACTTCTTTTATATTTTTGATGCCAAATTTTCCTATTGTTGTACTGTGAATTCATTACAAAATTGTAGTGGTTATAGTTATTTTAAATTATTCTTTCCTTTAACATTTGTACTATAATTAAATGGCTAACACACCATTCTAATATAGAGTTACAGTTTTCTAATTGTGATTGTCTATTTTTCACCTTTACTAAACTGTTGTGTATTTTCATACGTTTTTGTGTCACTAATTAGCATCCTTCCATGTCAGCTTGAAGAGTTTTTTTTAACATTTCTTATAAGTCAGGTCTAGTGGTGGTGAACTCCTTCACCTTTTGTTTGTATCTCCTTTATGTCTGAAGGATAACTTCGCCAGGTAAAGTATTCTTGGCTGGTAATTTTCAATCTTTCAACACTTTGAATATGTCATGTCACTCTCTCCTGCCCTGTAGAGTTTCTTCTGAGAAATCCCCTGATAGCCTAATGGGGATTCCTTTGTAGATTACTTTCATTTTTTTCCCTGGCTGCCTTTTGGATTCTTTCTTTGTCATTGATTTTTTTGACAGTTCCATTATAATGTGTCTTGTAAACAGACTTTTTGTATTGAGATAACATGGTGTTCTATTAGCTTCATGGACTTTTATGTCTAATTCCTTCCCCAGGTTTGGAAAGTTCTCAGCTATAATTTTTTAAATAAACTCCCCTTTTCCCTCTTTTCTCCATCTGGTACACCAGTTATTCTTATATTTGCTTTTCTGATCAAGTTCTTAGGGTTCACAGGGCTTCTTCATTTTTAAAAAATCTTAGTTCTTTTCTCCTAACTGAATCATTTCTAAATTCTTATCCTCCCAGTCACTTACTCTTTCTTCCATCTGATCTGTTCTGTTACCTTTGCTCTCTGATGAATTCTTTATTTCATTCATTGATTTATTCAGCTTCAGAATTTCTGTTTGGTTCCTAAAAAATTCAGTTTCTTTTGTAAAGAATCCTTTATGGTCATTAATTTTGTTCCTGAGTTCATTGACTTGCCTTTCTGAGTTTTCTTATAGTTTATTGAATTTCTTCATAACATCTACTTTGAATTCTTTATCAGATCTCAGTATACTGTGCCTTTGAGTTCCTGGGGAATTATCATTTTCTTTTTGTGATACCATATCCCTTGATTTTTCACAGTGTTTGACGATATGTGCCTCTACTTTCGCAGTTGAAGTAGCAAGCACTTTTCTTAGTTAAGGATTTGTTTGCTTTGGCTGTTACAGCTCATCAGGCTGGCAATTAGAAAACTTTCTTTTGTTTTCCAAAAGGTGGCACTGTAGCTCAAGTTTTAGGTTTCTCCTATAGAAGCTGGCTCTTGGGGCTGTGCTTGGGAGTTTTAAAAAGAGCTGGCATCAGAATGGGAGGAGGCTTGGGCTTAGGAACTGAAACTTTAGGGGTGCCATGGCCTGGTAGGGGGATCCTAGAGTGGGGTCTCCCAGAGTCCTGAAGCAGATAGCAGGAAACATGTTCCTTCAATGCCCTTTGATAGTCTTATCTGCCCCCTTTCCTTTCCTCTTCCTCCCCAACCCCCCAGTCATGGAGGTTCCCTCCTCAGAACTCCAGGTCTGCTGGAGAGAATTGGGACCCTCCAGCTGCAACTCACCTGCATCTGGGCAGTTTGACACTCACCACTTTTGCCTTCCTCCTCCTCTAACACAGAGGTAGCTACTTCCACTGCTAAAAGTCCAGTGTTGTTTAGGGTCACCTTGGAGAGGGGGGCTGCCTCAGCAGGTTCCTGCCTCTCCTCTGTCTCCAAACTTGTCTCAGTCCTGCTCTAGTGGCATGCTGGGTTCCCCCATCAGGCTGGCTGGACCTCCACAAATTCTCTGTCTCCTGTGAGGGTCCACCCAATTGTGTGTTCTCCAGGTTCCCTTTCTCCCAATTGGAGCAAGTGAGAGTAAAGCAGACTCATCCACTCCCTTGGATCTGCAGCCCCATCTGAGGTCCTATCTACCTACTTTGAATGCACAGGTGGGTAGAAATCTCCTAGTATCCTGGTATAAAATGCAGAGGACTTTTGTTTGGTTATGGATGTCCAATTAGTTGTAAATCAAAGGGGAGAGAAAAAAGGAACAATGCATACCACCATGATGCTGATGTCATGTTAGTTTTGTTACTTTTTAGAGTGGTTATTTCTCTAATGTAAATGCTAATTGTCTTGTTCTTTGGTCTTATTTTCTATATCAATAAAGCAAGATGATTATATTTAGATACGTGTTTTCAAATTACCAAAAAAAAGGGACATTACAATTAATCGCAGATTTTTTATAAAGCTACAATTTCATGACTATATATTAAAATATGTTTTTATACAATGTTTTGAAATTTTAGTTATTATTTTAAATCTGGAAACCACTGGACTAGTTTATTCCAATAGTCTCTCTCAAGGTTAACATTCTCTGATCTTACGGTTTATTCTTCCCTTGACTTCCTACATCCCAAGAGAAAGAAAATGTCATATAAGAATGTTTTATGAATCAAATATCTTAAGGGAACTTAATGGTTGTATCAATCAGGATAGAATAAGTTATGCTGCAGTAACAAAGAACTAAAAATTCTCAGTGCCTTACAATAGCAAAGTTTATTTCTCTTGTTCATCTCAGATCAACAAGGGATTATTCGTATCAGTCACTTTACATTCTGTCACAGAAAGATATTGACACATTTTTTACCATATAGAAGCCCCAAAGTAAAACATTACTTCTGTTTGCATCTCATTGCCAAAGCAAATCACAATAGCACTCCTGAATTCAATAGGACAGGGATATATATTTCACCTGCAGGGAGGAGCACTGAATATTTATAAACAACAATATATTCTGTGGGTGAATATGATATTAGGAATAAAAACTAACAGAAAAATGAATTTATTTAAAATGAAAATTAGAAAAACAGGAAATTTGAGAATAACTCTTACTACTTCTCCAATCTTCTGAGCATAGTGATATTAGCTAAACAGAAATTTCCAGATATCAGAATATCTTCACATACAATTTTTTTTTTTTATTTTTTAGAACAACCCAATGAGGGAGATTAAAAAGACTGAATTGTGGCTAAAGTCTCACTACAGAGTTAGATCGTTTGGTTTTGAATTTCAGTCTCAGCATTTACTAAAATATGTTCATGGACAAATTGCATTGCTTAATTTCTCAGTGCCTCAGTTTCCTTCTTTTAGGACTGAATATAATCGTAATTCTATCCTGAATTTATATATCTGTGAGGAGTCAAAAATAATAACACATGGAAATGGCACATAGTAACACTCAATGCATATTGCTAGTTGTTAATTATTTTTTGTATTTTTATCATTTATCAACAGTACTATGATTCCCATTTTCTAAATGAAAACCTAAATGCAATCTATAGACTTTAATGTTTCTCTAAGGTTCACATAGTAGATAGCAAAGCTTGGATTCAAAATTAGATTTTTGGTTTAGAGATTTTGTTTACATTCTAGTCACACTTATTTAACTAATTTGACACAATCATATTCTAATCTGTGTCTTTAAGGTTATTTTAGCAAAAGTGTGGTTTGTTTTTTTCCTATGGATTGATATAAATGGTTCAGGAAAAAAAGACTGGCTGAGATTGGGAGAGGATATTGAGAATAAGAAAGGAAGACAAAGAGAAAGCAAGCAACTGAGAAGGTACAGTGTAATTAGAGTAGGTGGCAGGGCAGCTGACTGAGCTGGCGGAGGGAAGTCAGTGGTTTGCTCAGGAAACAGGAGTGATAGTGGCCAATCTGGTGCTGTTGTGGAGCTCAGATTAGACTTTTTGTACAAATTGGATTTGGAGAATTAGAGCAGGATTGTAAGACCACCTACTGAAAGGAAGAGTATTATAGGAAATCTATAAAGTCCTAAATTCAGCATTTTTTTCCTAACTGAAGAGAAAGCAAAATCAGAACTGTGTGACTTTGTTGTTTTATAATTGAAATGACTGAACTGTGGATTTGAGAGACTGCTGACTTTAGGGAAGTCGATGTGGTAAGTTATTTTAATGGTTTTTGTGTATCATATAGTTCCCCCCTCCCTTTTTTCTTGAAATAGGTGGTTTCTGTCATATGCTTTGATATAGTTCAGAGTCTCACAATCTGTTTTAGGTTTGTTGACAACTCAAGTTTCAGTTTCCAGCAGCATATACTGTTTGTGTTTGAAATGCGTCTGAGGCTTGGCTCAAAATGTTTCTCTCATTTCAGAATGTGGTATGCAAACTTCATTATGTTTGCCTTCATTTCTCTAACCTTCACATGTGACTTATTATCCTGAGAATAAACCTTACGGGTAAGTCTGAGCTAACAATTTTTTTCTTCTTAACATTGGATATGTTTTATTGAAACTTCAAATATAAATTTTCAAATATAAATACTCCCTAAAAAGTACTGCTTTGTTGTTAAGCTATTACCAAATATCCTATTTAATATTATTTAGGAATTCCCAAGACATCTTATTTAGCACATTATAGTAACCATAAGAGCTTTAAAATAGAAAGAAATTTCCTCTATTTAGAGCAATCCAGAAAAAATGAGGTGTGGGCAACAGAGCATTGATATTAGTATCACTAATTATGAATAGCTTCTCTGAGGAGAACCATTTTAGGAAAACTATAATGGGAAGTAGACATAACAACTATTTCAAGTTCTTATTTTTTTGTTTTGTTTTGATGCCAAAGATGTCAAGAATTTGTTTGCATTGTTTACTTCCCATGATATAAATATACTTTAGTTGTTTTAATTCCTCTGCTGTGAAGTTTATAACTCTTTAGATTGACTGAGATGAAAATTAAGATTAAATGAGAAAACCTATGACAATGGCTGATCCTTGGTAGAAGCTTATTATATGTTTGCATATCTCCACCTATGCTAGGATGCTAATAAAGTCCCCCAAATTGTGTTTGCAAGTTGTCCTTTATTTTAATAATATTTTTAAATGCTTTATGAAAAACACTTATTTGTTACTTAAAGAACAGTTCAGAGATAACTAATGAGGCAATGAGGAAAAGTTGTTTCAAAACTAACATGTAGACTGCCAGAAGCTCTAAAGAGTTTTAAAAAAAGAGAAGAGAATGGGAAAAAAATTGCAGGTGGAAAACATTGCTCGTTCTTTCTTATCACCATCTGTTCCTCTGGGGGATAAAAATATGTCTGAGATGTAGAAAGTATTATTAGAATTTGGGAATAGTGGAATGGAAAGACAGAATGTCCAAGTAATGATAAGTGAAAGTGGGAAGAGAACATGAGTTTCTAGCAGTTTGAATAGTACCAGAAGTAAAAATAGCAATAAAATAATAACAATATTACAGCAACCAAATACATTGAGCTTTTACTGTATCCATCTACTGGGATAACAGCTTTATATGTGTTAATCCATTTAATCATCATAACAACTCTATGAGGTACATACTACTTTTTCTAGTTTACAGATAAATTTAGAGAGGTTACTTTCCAGGATCACACACCAGATAAATGGTAAGGTCAGGATTTAAACAATGCTTAGTCTAACTCCTAAGGTCCTAGTCTTAACCATTACATTTTAACATTTGGAACCTTGGGTCAAGTATGAAGTTCAAATGTTCTCTTCTCTAACTCTCAACTCTGTATCACCATCAGCCGTATGTCATCCACTATTTAGTCAGTCTTCTCTCCTATTCTGTTTCTAATATTCATGTACATTCAGTTAGTCTCTTGTCCTCCTTGCAAATTTTCCTTCCTATTTGTTTTTGAATACCTTTCTTTGGTAATTAAACTCCTCTCCCTATGTTGAAGGTAACTCTTTATATGTTCCCTACTACCTGCCCTATCATATAGACTGCAGAGTTATAACATTAGATTCAACATGTCTATTGGTACCTTGTCAACTTTTAAGGGTCCAGCTCTCTAGGCCTGATAATCCCACCAGAGTGAAATGGCCTACACATACTAGTTGCTTATGAATGGTATCTGTTCCGACTGGTTGGTGTCTGTGCTAAATTAGTTGTTAAATCTTTTGTGTGCCATTTCTGAAGCTATCATTTCTTTGTTGAAAGCTTCCAAGTCTCTCTTCTTCTTTCTTCATATCTAATTTTTTTTATAGCCCAAACTCAGTATATTCCATATTAGCTCTTCAGTTTCCCTAAATCAATCTGCCTCTAGGTTGCACTATGCATGATAATGCCATTGTCATTGTTCCACTCACTAAACTTTAAATCATAGAGTCCTCTTTGATTCTTCTTTTTCTCTATTCCCCTACATCTGATTAGCTACCATTTCTGTAGAATCATCTCCACCAAATCTATTGCATCTCTCCTCTCTATATCAATTCATTATTGCTGAATAACAATAATTTATTATGTCTCATATGTCTATGGTTCACTAAGTAGTTCTTCTGCTGATTTAGCTCTGGAACAATCATTCAACTAACAGTTAGCTGGTAGGTCAACTCACATGGTTAGAATGGCTAGGGCCAATTAGATCTCTCCATGTGGCCTTCCCAGTTATCATCACAACACAGTGGTCTCAGATTTTCAAGAGATGTGCAGATGCTAATCAAACTTCTGTTTGTGTTTGTGGCTTGTTTGCTGACATCCCTCTGGACAAAACAAATTATAAACCAATTCCATAATCTATTTAGGAAGAGATTCCACAAAAATATGGATACTGTCAAGTGTCATTCATTGGGTGGCACTTATTGTTACAGTTTACCACAGTCTCCTAATTTTCATTTTTACTGATGAAATCATAGTTCAGATTTTCATCACTACTCTGTTTTACTACTGCACAAGTTTTCGATTGTTTCTATCTCAGTTCTCTTTGCCTGCCAATCCATCTGCTATACTACAAAAGCTCCAGTCATGTTACTTTCCTTTTTAAAAATAAACAAATGAATAAAAACCTTCTATAACTTCTCATAGCTATCAGAAGAAAGTCTGCTTTCTTCTCTCTGACTTTGAGAGCCCCCCAATATAACTTTCCTAAGTCCTATGGCTCCCCCACTTCTAACTCAATGTTCTACAAAACTATATTAACTTCTTGCTATTGTCCTTGCCTAATTCCTACAATTGCTATATTTTTTTCTTGCTTAAAAGCCATTTCACCTTATCTCTTTTTTTTTTTTTTTTTTTTTTTTTTTTTTTTTGCGGTACGCGGGCCTCTCACTGTTGTGGCCTCTCCCGTTGCGGAGCACAGGCTCCGGACGCGCAGGCTCAGCCGCCATGGCTCACGGGCCCAGCGGCTCCGCGGCATGTGGGATCTTCCCGGACCAGGGCACGAACCCGTGTCCCCTGCATCGGCAGGCGGACTCTCAACGACTGCGCCACCAGGGAAGCCCCACCTTATCTCTTTTCATTAAAATCAAATCCATTCTTCAAGTCAATTTTACCTTCCCGTATTCCCATCAGTTACAAAGGATTTTCCTATTAGTGAAATCCTAAAGCACTTTACTCATCTCTCTCTTAAGATAGTGATCATATCCTTCATTTTATTATTGTTATTTGTATTTGTGCATGGACATGTCCTTTCTCAGACTTAGTATGAGAAAGGTGCTACAACAGTGTGGTCCAATAGAAATATAATGAAAACCACATATGTAATTTTAAAAAATTTAGTAGCCATATTAAAAGAGGTAAAAAGAAACTAGGAAATTTAATGTTAATAATAAACTTTATCTAGCCTAATGTATCACAAAATATTATCTCAGCATGTAAACAACATACTATTTAATTTTTTACATTGTTTTTCATGCTAACTTCAAAATCTGGAGTGTATTTTACATACATATCATATTTCTGTCCAGATAAATCATATTTCAAGGGTTCAATAGCAAAGTGTTGCTTTTGGCTACCATATTGGACATTACAACCTGAGAATTCTATGAGAAACATTGGTGTATTACAGAGAATGTTGACTCGTGGTAGGATGATTATCAGATTTTGGCCTTGTTACTTAGTATATGAGCCTGAACAATTTATTCAGTCTCTCTTAGCCTTAGTTCCTTTATGTATACAAAGTTTTTGCAAGGATTAGAGTTGACTGTATTACACAGTTTCTGACATGGTGTTCATTTACTTAAAAAAAACCAATGTGGACATGACCCAACCTACACCAATGTCTTGCAAAATACCTGGATTTTAGAGTCTGTATATTGTAACCATTTATTGATCACATAAGCCATTATGCTGTTTGTTTTGCAAGGAATATTAAATATGAAGTCTACCTTTAAGAAGATTGGTCCCAGAATGATGGCCATATAAATACTTATTTTTTACAATATAAATCAAATATCACTTAATAATACCATATAAGTTAAAAAGCTGTCTTACAGAGGAGTCATTAACTATTCCTGGGAATATCAAGGTAAGCTTCATACAGACGCTTTTTCAACTGCATCTGAAAGGAAGAAAAGTTACCAGATATTCAGGGGTGATGGAAGGGAACCATAGAAAGTTAAATAAAGTGCATGAAAGTCATGGAGGAATAAAATTCCTTGTAAAATATGAATAAATTTTAGTTTTGCAATGGATAAGTGTTAGGGACTTCATGTTTGTGTTCCACCCCACCAAAAATTCAAATGTTGATACCCCAACTCCCAATGGAATGGTATTAGTCTATGGGGCCTTTGAGAAGTAAATACGTTAAGGTGAAGTCATGGGAGTGAAGCCCCCCTGATGGGATTAGTGTCCTTGTAAGAAGGGAAAGAGACTGAGATTTTCTTTACTCTACACCATGTGAAGATGCAAGAAGAAGGTGGCCATCTGTGAACATGGAAGGGGGTTCTCACCAGACATTGGATCTTCTGATATTTTGGTCTTGGGTTTCCCAGACTCCAGAAATGTGAGAAATAAATATTTAATTATAAGCCATCCAGTCTATGGTATTCTTGTTATAGCAGCTTGAACTGAATAAGAAAATAGGACACAGAATATATTCATAAAGTAGGACACAGAGTATATTCATAAAGTGGGTGAATATGGACCCACTTTGGGTCCTAGAAAGGACCAAAGGAGAGCATTAGGATTCATAGAGTGCTCTTGGTACCCCCTCCAAAAAGCTAGTACTTCCTCATTTTTCATCATCTTAATAAATGGTATCACCAAATACCTATTTCTTTAATACTTCTCTTTCCCTCATTCTTCAGCTTGAATCTATGTATAAACCTATTGCCTTTCTACCTCTGAGATGTATTCTGTCAGTGCAGCACTCCAAGCCACTTACTACTTTCCAAGACCACTGAAAAAGCCTAACTGATCTCCTTGCCTTCACTGTTGTCTTCCTGTAATCCAGTTTCTTCACAGAAGAGGAAGAATGATTTTTTTTAAGTAAATCAGAATCTCTTACCTCCCCTTCTTTGAGCCCCAATGGCTTTCTCTTTCATTATGTTCCAAAGGGTGCTACATGATCTGGCCTACCTCTCTGACCTAATCTCGTTTTACTCTCCCCTTGATCACACATTATTTAGATGCACTGCCTTTATTTTATTTTAGTGTCACTGAGTATTCTAAGCTTTTTTCTACCTGGGCTTTTACTATTGCACTTTCTTCTATCTAGGTTGCTCTATCTTCAAATAACGGGCTCCTTCTAATCCTTCAAATTCTACCTAAAAATCACTTTCTCCGGGATACCTTCCCTGACTATTCTAGCTAAAATACCCTGATGGTGAAGTCATTTTCTATTTTATTACACTGTTATTTCATATTAGTTCTTACTGCCATCTTAAATTGTTTTATTATTATCATTATTTACTCATGTATTTTCTTTCCTTTCCATTAAAATATAAGCTGCTCGAGAATAAAATCTTGTCTGTCTTGTTCATCATTGTATCCTGAATATCATCCTTGTGCTTTAGCAAAAGGCAGACACTCAGTTAATGCTTGTTGAGTGAATGGATCTTTTTCCCCACATGTACTATATTCTCTCTAGTAGGATTTCATGTATTAAGAAGGAAAATGGATGTGAATATATTAATCTAGTGTTTTATCAGGTATAAGAGATATTTGGTTATAAGAGATAAGAGGGAAAAAAAGCCACACTCTATTGCTATAGCCAATGAATTAAGCAAAGGATTTGATAGAGGGGGCAGGGGGAAAGGTCTGTTTCCTCAATTCATGATCATTCATCTTCCAAATAGTTTCTTAAATCTTAATGTAGAAACTTCAGTAACTAAAAATATTGGTTGTGATACCAGAACTGAATTGAATATTGTTTCTTTTTGAAATCGAAACATTGCAAATGTTTGCAGTAGGTAGTTAAGGCAATATTTTGACTGTGAATTCAGTTGGCTCTAATTGTTATTTTCCTTCTATTAGTGTAGGACTTTAGAAATAAGATCTAATCCTGTTAAATAATAATTGCTTACAGACTTTTTATATGTATATATATAGATGTGTGTATATATATATATATATATATAATGCAAGATGTTTAAAAAGGTTAATATTCCCTCAATAAGGAAAACATTGTTATAAAATGTCATTTAGATCAGCTCTAATAAGTAACCAACTTGAAAAACTCAGAAATGCATAAAAAAACACGTATACTTAAATAATTATAATATCATTACAATCAACATTTTTTTATGTTTTAGAAGATTCTCATTAACCTTTTTGTCAAAGGCATTTCTAAGAACTCAGAAAAGCATATTGAAAAACATGTTTGTTGCCATTAACACCATTTGCCCAGCTATGCATCTCTAATATATGTCTGTATTTCTTACATATGGTGTTTCCAACAATTAGTTAGGGGTAGCTGATTTAATGATTATTCCCATACAAAGTCATAACACTTGGGTGCTTTTTACAATATAAAGGCCCTTTTATGTTTAATAAGTTAAAAACTAAAAGACATAAATTATGCAGTCTATAATAATTAATTATCTGGAGCTCACAGGAATCTTCTCCTACATTCCCTATATTCTTTTTTTCATTCTCTTTCCAATGGCTTTCACATGATGATGTTGTATGTCTTTGGTTTCCTCTCTTAACCCCTAATACAAATGGATGTTTATGTAGGGCTCTCATGACACCATTTACTCCGAGTTTTCTTCCTGATCCTCTAGCTATTCTCCTTCACCTTGACTGTAAATGTGGAATTTATTAACGCTTTCATCTAGGTCTTCTTATAAATTTCAGTTGTTTTATTTTAATGATTGAATAAGAAAATAGAAGCCATAACTTGGAAGCTCTCTCTTCTTTTCACCCACAAATCTATCTATACTTGCCCCTGTCATTTTCTTCTATCCTCCTGTTATGATGAACAAAGTGCACTTCATTTTACCAAAGTCCATTCCCTCCATTTTTACCTTTGTGAGGACTTTATTTCTTAAATTATCCTTTCTCTTCAGATTTAACAGTCTTTCTTTTTCTGACAGATTAGTCCCCTCAGATTACATATATCACATTAGAATCTTTCAACTAAAATATCCGTGACCCTCAGTTTTTCCCTACTTAGTCAAACTGCTGAGTTTTCATCACATAGTCTCAACATCCTCAACACTAGTCATTTTTCCTCTCCTTACTGTTCAGTTTCCATCATCACTTTATTTAATCTGTTCTTGTCAACATAAAATATTTGTTACTCATACAATGTACCTCTTTTATCCTCATCTTGCTCTACTTCACAATAGGATTCAATATGGAAAGACACTCTCACCTCCTCTCTTCCTTTGGCCTCTGTGATTGTACTCTCTCCTTGTTTTCCTTCTCTCTCACTAATTGCTCTTTTTCAGATTTTTTTTTATTGTTTTTGACCTAAGAACTCATTTGGATCTAATTCTCTTTCTTTTCAATCCTCTCTTTAAAGTGTTTGCCATCATTTCCACGGATTTAAAACACATACTTTGGCATGGAGGCCTGCATCTTGAAAGCAGATCTTATCATGGACTTCAGCCTCACATTTACTTTACAAGAGATGCTTCACATCTCTACTTCACTGTTTCACAGACATCTCCTACTTAACATATCCAAACTGTGACCTTCAATTTGTTTCTTCAGGAAGCTTTTTGGTATTCCCCACTGCTCTGTTTCACCACTTACTAAGATACCTGAGGTATTTCCTTGATTTTTTTCCCCCTTCTCTTAACAACTTGCCCTACTTCTTCATATAAACCTTAGCATGATCTATGAATATTTATCTTCAAACTATCTCTTAATTCCTTGCACTTTTTTCTTGTATCCTCTTCCACCTCTTCATCCAGGTCATCATTATGTCTTGCCTGTGTTCCAAAACAACTTTTCTCCTGGTTGTACTGTTTCACTTCCTCAATTGATTTTACTACAAACCACAAAATAATATTCATAGTATGTAAGTCAAATTACAAACTCACATGCCTTACACTACTACATTTTTATTGCATTTAGACTAAAATCTCAACTCCTCATGATAACCTACAATACTACACATTATCTGGCATGAACCTAGCCCTCAAACCTCAGCTTTGCTCTTTCCCTTAGCAATCCCATACCCTCAGTCATGATGGCCTTTCTTCATTTACTTGAATGGGCCATGTTATTTTTCACCTTGGAGATTTTTGGGGATGTTTACCCCCACTTATTTTGGAATGCTCCTAACCCAGGTTTTAGTATGGCTGGCTCCTATTCTTTATAAGTGGTCCCATAACTCAGTGACTGGCATCACCAGTCATTCAGTTCTGCAAGCAAGAAATCTGGTCTCATCGTTGAAACCCTCTTCTCATATGTCACTCAGACCATCATGCATTCAACATCACATTCCTAATTTCCCTTCTAAATATTTCTCGACTGAGTTCTTTTCTCTCTCCACTGCCACTATCTAGCCATGCTTTTGTTAAATGACTAAAATCTCTTATTTTGCCAACATTATTACAAAGAAAACACCACAGACTCACAATTTAAAACCAGACTTTACTGTTTGTAACAAATGCATTGCAGGATGGATGCAGGGAGTCCAAACACAAGCCATGGCCTGGGAACACCTCACAGCAGTTTTGTAACACATCAGAATTACATGCTTTCTTTTAGGTAAGATTGTATACAGAGAACCCTTTTAAGAATTTCCTGGTTGTTAACAGGGGAGTAGGGTAACCATGATAATCAGGTATGTACATCCGGGAAGGGAAGATGAACATTATGGACTTAAGGCTGCAAACTTCAAAAAGGATATTTGAAAGGGATTCAATGATGGGATAGCAGTATTTGTATAGGGAGCATATGTATATAGAGGTTAAAGAGCTTGCCCAGGAGAATAAAACATCAAGGACATCTATTGAAATTGTTACTATTAGCATATCAAACTGATAGAACTTCACATTCTGTTGACTATGGAGAGGCTCGCTTCAGCATCAGCATCTACCTTAGCCCTTCCTCTAATCATTCCATTGTCTACTGTGCATCCAGAATGGTCTTCTCAAATCAGAAAACCACCACCAGCACCACCACCTTTCCCAAACCCTGTCAATGGATTACCACTTACCTTAGAATAAAAGGCCAAAATTCTTAACAGGGCTATTAGAGTTTTCTGCATCTGAAGCCTCATCTCCCAAACTCTCCTCTTCAACTTTTTTTTTTTTTTTTCCTATAGCCATACTAATCTTTCAGTTACTCAGATTCACTGAACTCCTTTTATCTCCTCAAGTTCAACTCTGGGAAATTCTGCCTCTTCTTCTTGGAAGGATCTTTTCTCACCTCTTTCCCTAATTAACTGCTATTCATCATTCAATTCTTAGTTCAAAGGCCACTCCTATAAAGTCATTTATCCAGGATTAGGTCAAATTCCCCTACTATTGTCATGACTTTCTGTACTTTCCTTCTTACCACTCACCATAAATCTATAGGACAGTGTCTATTTTGGTCTTTATTGAATCCTCAGTCACAGGACAGGGTCTGGCAGATATTATTTA
This sequence comes from Phocoena sinus, assembly GCF_008692025.1. NCBI lineage: Eukaryota > Metazoa > Chordata > Mammalia > Artiodactyla > Phocoenidae > Phocoena > Phocoena sinus. The sequence continues at coordinate 92,531,556 of NC_045763.1, forward strand.
AGAACTCAATAATTATTTGTAAGATAAAGTGACATAATGAAAGAGAAGAAGAAAAGAAACATGTCAATTTTTGAGAAGTAGAAACTTAGTAAATATAAGGCCTTGGAATAGAGTTATTCCCCTCATCCTCAGTCTAATTCTTCCCACATTTCACCAGTTCCTGATTACCTTGATTTCTCAGGTCATAAATGTCCTGGGATCTCAATAGAAGCAGAAGAAGTATAGACATACCTCAGAGATATCGTAGGTTCAGTTCCAGATCACCATAATAATGTGAGTATCTTAATAAAGCCATTCACAGAATTTTTTTGGCTTCACCAGTGCATGTGGAAGTTATATTTATAGTGTAATCTGTTAAGTGTACAATAGCATTATATCTTTCAAAATGTACGTGCCTGTTTGAAAAAATACTTTATTGCTAAAAGAGGCTCTCATCTGAGGCTTTAGTGAGGCATAATAGTTTTACAGTAATAGCATCTAATATCACTGATCGCAGATCACTGTAATAAATATAATCATAATGAGAAAGTTTGAAATATTGCGAGAATTGCCAAATGTATGACAAAGTAACAAAGTGAGCAGATTCTGTTGGAAAATGATGGCTTTAAACTTCCTTTGTACATGGTTGCCACAGACCTTCAATTTGTAAAAAGTGCAATATCTGCAAAGCACAACAAAACAAGGAACGAGATATGCCTGTATTTGAAAAAAATTCAGCATTCTTCTGTCAACAAATGAAGTATAGAAGGAATGTACCTGAACATAATAAAAGTCGTACAGGACAAGCCCATGGACAACATCATACTGAAAGGTGAAAAGCTGAAAAATTTTCCTTTAATATCAGGAACCTCACCTCTCCTCATTTCTATTCAAAATAGTATGGGAACTTCTAGCCAGAACAATTGGGCAAGACAAAGACATAAAAGACATACAAATGAGAAAGGAAGAATAAACTTGTCTCTGTTTGCAGATGACATGATTTTATATATGGAAACTCTTGAAGGTTCCAGCAAAAATCTGTTAGAATTAGTCAAAAAATTCAGTAAATTTACAGAGGACAAGATCAACATGAAAAAATCAATACAATAACAACAAGCTATCAGAGAATGTAAGAAAGCAATCCCATTTACAACCGCACCAAAAATAATAAAATATTTAGGAATAATTTAACCAAGGGAGTGAAAGATCTGTATGCTGAAAACTGTAAGACATTGAGGAAAGAAATTGAAGAAGACATAAACCAGTGGAAAGATGTCCTATGTTCTTGGATTGGAAGAATTAGTATTGTTAAAATGTCCATACCACCCAAAGTGATCTATTATCAGCAGTGCAATCCCTGTCAATATTCCAATAGCATTTTTCACAGAAATAAAATTCAATCTTAAAATTCCCATATGGAATCACCAAAGACCTTGAATATCCAAAGTCATCTTGAGAACGACAAAGAAAGCTGGAGGCATCACACTTCCTTATTTCAAACTAAATTTCAAAACTACAATAATCAAAATAGTATGGTATTGGCCCAAAACTAGGCAACAGAACCCAGAAATAAACCCTCACATATGTGGTCAAAAGATGTCTGACAGGGGTGCCAATACCCATCAATGGGGAAAAGATAGACTCTTCAATAAATGGTGTTGGAAAATCTGGATATCCACATTCAAAATAATGAAACTGGTCACCTGTCTTACATCACTGAAACAATTTTATTTGAAATGAAAGATTAAATGTAGAACCTGACAGCATAAAACTAGAAGAGAACCGGAAAATGCTTCAGGATATTGGTCTCAGCAGTGATTTCATGTATATGACACCAAAAATCGCAGACAAAAGAACCCCAAAAATAAACAAGGAGAACAAGATCAAACTAAAGAGTGTCTGCATAGCAAAGAAAACAGTCAGTAAAATAAACAAGGCAATCTATGGAATGGGAGAAAATATTTGCACATGGTGTATCTGTTAAGGAGTTAATATTCAAAATAGATAAGGAACTCTTACAACTCAGTAGCAAAAAACCCAAATAACCCAATTTTAAAATAGGCAAAGGACTGAGTGGACATTTTTCAAAGAAGACATACAACTGGCCAGAGGTACATGAAAAGGTGCTCAACATCACTCATCATCAGGGAACTAGCAAATCAAAACCACAAGATATCACCTCACACGTGTTAGGATGTCTGTTATCAAAAAGACAAGAGATAACAAGTGTTGGCAAAGATGTGGAAAAAGGTAACCCAGGTATACTGTTGGTAGAAATGTAAATTGATACAACTATTATGGAAAACAGTATGAAGTTCCTCAAAAAATTAAACGTAGTACTACCATATGACCAAGCAATCCCACTCCTGCATATAGATTCGAAAGAAATGAAATCAATATCTCGAATTGTTATATGCACCCTCACGTTCAGTGCAGTATTACTCATAATAACCAAAACATGGAGACAACCTAAATGTCTATCAGCAGTGAATGGATAAAGATAATGTTATTTGTCAACTTGAAGGGCATTGTGCTGAGTGAAATAAGCCAGGCAGAGAAAGACAAATCTTGTATTGTATTACTTATGTGTGGTGCGTTAAAAAAAATTAGAATTGAACTCATAGAAAGAGAGTAGAAATGGTAGCTGTCAGGGCCTGGGGGCGGGGGAGGGGGCGGCAAATGGAGAGATATAGTCCACAGGGTACAAACCTTCAGTTATAAGGTGAATGAGGATCTACTGTACAGTGAGGTCACTATAGTTGATAATATGGGATTGTACACTTGAAATTCATTTAGAATAGATTTTAATAGTGCTTACCAAAAAATTTTTTTAAAAAAGGGAGTTAACTATGTGAGGTGATGGATGTGTGAATTAAATTGCTCTTGGCAATTACTTCATAGTGCTAATGTTATATCTAATCATCACATTGTACATTTTAAATATATAAAGTTTTATTTGTCAATTATTCTTCAATAAAGCTAGAAAAAAATCATGGGGAAGTCAAGTACCTTGAGAAAACCCCATCACGTTTCTAGGATTTTCAAACCATAAGAGCTGTCAACTCTTTGGTACGCTATACCCTTATTATGTCAACTAAATACTCCTAAACAGGCAAAATGATGCCACATGGTCTAGGTATAATACATTTGAAATCTGTTTTTTCTTTGTTCACAGTATTTTCTAATCCTTTTCTCATGTGTAATAACTTGTTAACAGTTTCTTCCTTTAGATATTTCATTTTATCTACAGAAGTAATTCTGCCTATGAATACTGAGTTATTTCTCTTCTCATGGAAGGGAAAGTAACTATTTGTGTTGAAGAATTATTATTTGTAATTAGACTTCCATTTGTAACTCAAAACTGAGCCAACAAACACCATCATAGAGTATGATGGATAACAGAATGATTGGAACATTAGCTCATGCCTTTGCAGAGTAATCTCAATATTATGATGATCAGGATCATTTTTTATTATCATTCAGCTTCCAAATAGAGTGCCTCTAGATGCTGAACCAATATGTGATATACGCTTCCAAAAAGACACTTATGTTCAATAAACCAAATCTCTAAAGAGATTACTTTCTGTGGTATGTAGAGATAAGTCAGATGGTTTTTGCAAAGGATAGAAAAGTCTTCACGTATTTAAACCAAAGTTTTTAGAACATTTGCATTTTGTTCTTATGGCTGTATCAAAGCAGTTTCCTTCCTTCCAATATGAAAGTGTGAAAAATATGAAAAAATTTCAGGGTCTTTATTCAGGGCTAGTTCAATTGACTTAATTTTTCTTCTCTTTTGTTTCCCACTGCAAGCCTCTTAAAAAAATAATAAGTCTAGAGATAAAGGGAAAAATATCTAGATCCCTCAGATGTAGCTTAGAATTTGTTGCAGAAAATTATAAAGTTTTAGAAGAAATCATTCAAGGGTTCCAATAAAAACAATACTTCAAAAAAAAAAAAAAACAGAATGGAAAGTGATAGATTAAAAGACCTTTAAAGGTCTTTCACAAGAAATTGAACAGATCAGATGGGCAGATGTGCAGTCTGTTTTCTCTTTTTGTCCTTGAACATAGACTCTGGGGAAAAAAAAGTGTGGGTAAGAGCCACTCACATAATTTGTTTTTAGGTAGAAATGGGTGTCTTGAAAGTGTTTAGGTACAAAGAGCACGATTTACACTAGAATAAAAGGTAAAATATGTATTATTTCCCTATAATAGCAAATCTGCAAAATACAACTGATATTTTGGAATACTTTTCAAGGTCTTATTTGTTATAAAATGATTATATGTGCATCAATTCAATGAATGGACATTTTGGAAACACTTCTTTGAAGCTCAGTTTCCTCACCTGTAAAATGAAAGGAATATCTATTGTTTTAGTCTGATGTATCAAATGAGAAATTGTATATAATATACTAATCATTATTTCTGCCTAAACGCATATTTCTTCATGTCCTCAATAAAGATGTGTTTCTTATTCTTTTTTTTAACTTTATTTATTTATTAAATTTATTTTTAAACTTATTTATTTATGGCTGTGTTGGGTCTTCGTTTCTGTGCGAGGGCTTTCTCTAGTTGTAGCAAGCGGGGGCCCCTCTTCATCGTGGTGTGCGGGCCTCTCACTATCGCTGCCTCTCTTGTTCTCTGCGGAGCACAGGCTCCAGACGCGCAGCCTCAGTAATTGTGGCTCACGGGCTCAGTTGCTCTGCGGCATGTGGGATCTTCCCAGACCAGGGCTCGAACCTGTGTCCCCTGCATTGGCAGGCAGATTCTCAACCACTGCACCACCAGGAAAGCCCTGTTTCTTATTCTTAGTGCTGAGGTCTGTCAGCCTAATACTCTCCTAAAATCTAACTCAAGGAAGAAAGAAAATCACAGAACATTGGAACTGGAGCAGAAAGTAACATTCAACTCTAACTTGAACTCTTGCCAGGGTCAGTCTGTGTGTGCTTACCTGTAAAAGTCAGTTGACAGAAAACCTCTCTGTCTTGAGTTTAGTACTTCTAATTCAGTTCTAGGTCATAGGATCTGTAGGAATGCCTCTATCAGAAATGTCAGCTTAGCTTTGTATATTATCTTCCATGTGTTCTAGGGCCGCAAGTAAAGATTAAGTAAATTCTGTAGCTTACAATGAAAGCACATATCAATCAATCCAACATACGTTTATTAAGTGCATAGGACTCTTTTAGGTACTTTGAAACATGTAACCCATGTTTAAGTAGGAGTCTAGTTGTGAGAGCAAAAGAAAACTATGTGATACATTAATAAAAATAGAGGAAAATATTGTAACAGTGTGCATAATGAAGTATGGGAGGAGGAAAATGATGCCTGAGAAAGCTTTGTGGAAAAGGAAGGGCTTGATATATAGATGAGGATTTGTAAGGAGGAGAAAAGAGGGAGGAGTATTCCAAGAAGAAAGGAAGTGACAGAGGCACAGAGGAATGAAAGAGACTGTGTGGTGGTACTAAATAGATTAGTTGATTAGTGAGGCTGGAGAGGGAGATTTATGGGATACGAGGGGAAAATAGATTGGATAGGTAGAAAGAGACTAATATCAGAAAAACACATTTCCTGTCAAGGCTTTCCTAATAGATTTGGTATATCAATACCAGCAATGGCATTACTGACTATGTAGAAGATTACTTTCTATGCAAGACCTTTAAATGTTTCTGTGGGGAAATTCTAGGAACTATCATTCCTTAAACTGATAGTAATACAGAGTTAGTTTATTAAGTTTTAGGTTACATTAATTTTGTGGTCTGCTTCACTCCTCCTACTAGCCCCAAGCTGTGTAGTTTAAATGAAACTGAATTCAACACTTGTAGTCCACTTGCACATAGGTCTGCCAATCTTTGAATCCTTTCAGATTTGTGTAAACCTACATCTGTCAATCCTCACTCCAGGCTACTATTGTCATGTGTTGAAATCACTGATTTTGAATGACAACCTACTTCCTGCTTACTATTTTTATATCACTGAGGATGGAAATAACAGAACTATCCCTTGATTTAACTGTCAGTCCAGTGACACCTCAAGCATACTATAACATTTTACAAAGCCCCTCAATCTGCCAGAAATGGATGGTTTTAGTAATATTGCTGGCTTTGTAGAAGATGAAAGTTTAGCTACGAAATGTTTTCCTGTACCAAAATGAGTATTAATACATTTTTAAAAATTAGAATAGAGACTTACATCCAGCAAAACCCTCCTCCAATGAGAATAAACTTAATTTTTTTTTTTCATTTGAGAAGGAAAGGCATTATTTGGTATAAGGATTTTCTGCTTTATAGTCTAACGATACCAAATTAAAGAAGAAATTGGTATTTATTTTTTGTTGTTAAAAAAAAACAAGGAAGAAAAATAAAAAGGACTAATATCTACACAGAAATTTTTCTGAGTAAAAGAAAATATTTTGTGTAAATACAGTTTCATGTTATAGAGGTTTAATTTTAGAGGTACTATATGGAAACATTTTCAGTGTGCAGGCTTAGAGGTGTTGCTACATAAGAGTCCGTCTTCCCAGATCCTGGGGTGAAACTTACTGAAAAAGCAAACAAAAATGTAAGGAAGACACAAATCAAAACGATTACCTTTATTTAAAAGCTAATAATGTAAGAGACTAGTTTTTATCAGCAGACGAGCATCATTCTTAATATTGAACCTAAGAATTAGATCAATGTTTACACTCAAGAGCCTGAACTGGAGCAGGGCTCCCCTGGACGGGGCAGAGCCTCCCTAGAAGAAAAAAGCAGAATACCTTTATCAACCGACAAGAGAAAGAGAAGGAGCCAGGCTACATGTGTGCAATATTTCCTTCCAAACTCATCAAAAAGACTTTACCCACTTCCTCTAGCGAGTGAAGTGGCAGAGAGACGCCAGAGTGTTCGGTACATGTAGCTATTCCTCAAAATAGAAAAAGAAGATGAATAGAGAAAAATAATCTCCTTCATACGTTTCGGTGTTTTGAAAGTACAATAAGTGTGTTGTGTTAAAGTCAATAGTTTTAAAGAAGGAAAAATAATATGAAAAAATAAAGAATCTCAATTATAGTTTCTATATCTTTTCACTGTTCCTTGCTAGTGACTCAGTAATAAATATTCAGAGCTCTCTCTAACAGTTCATTTGCTCTGGAATTCCTATCCATGCCCCATGATTGTCTTTGATTTTTCTCTCCGTTTTGGAGCCTTCCTACCCTTATGCAACATTTGGTCACGGAAAACTCACAAGAATAGCATCCCACAATTTTACAATTTTACTCTCACAAGTTCTTCCATTAAAACTTTTGTTGTTGTTGTTGTTGGGGCTTCCCTGGTGGCGCAGTGGTTGAGAGTCCACCTGCCGAGGCAGGGGACACGGGTTCGTGCCCTGGTCCAGGAAGATCCCACATGCCGCGGAGCAGCTAGGCTTGTGAACCATGGCCGCTGAGCCTGCGCGTCCGGAGCCTGTGCTCTGCAACAGGAGAGGCCACAACAGTGAAAGGCCCACGTACCGCAAATAAATAAATAAACTTTTTTTCTTTTTGTTAACTCATCTCAACTAGTAACATGTTTGTCTCTCGAAGGACATACTAACTTCATTACAGTAAACGTGAAAGAGGGTTTACTGGGGAATGTTACAAACACAACACATATAATGCTTCACAGTTTCATTAATCCACAAAGAGTGATGCTTTGGCTGGCACATCTGGACTGGGTGACCACAGAAAGTGCTCAGCAGACAGAGACCCCCACTTCCCCAATGCAATATAAATATGGGAGGGAGCAGCCAATAAGTGGCTTTGTTAGAAAATATGACTTCTGAGTCCAGCCTCTGGTATTCCCTGTTCTTCCATTGAGCTCACTTAGACCTGTGGAGTCAACCTTCTTAGTAAGCTATCAAAAGAAAAGAGGAAATGAGTCCTCAAAGAAAATAAAATTTATCCCTTCTTACTGCCTCAAAATCTTAGTAGGTGTTAATGGCTTAATATATTGATAGTTTATATTAACTGAATTAAATTTTAATGATTATTTTTAAAAATCTCCTGGAGATAATGTCTTAACTCAGAGGTGTGACTGCAGTGGTAGGAATATCTAACAGGGAGGATATGTAGGTAGACTCTGAGCAGTCTTCCAACTGCCAAATGTCAGTCACTGACTACCACGTCACTTCCCACTAGAGGGTAAAGAATACTCCGAGTGTCAGAATCTGCCATAATCTACTTACACGTCAGCTGAAAAGCTGCGTGGAAGTATGTTTGTTTTCTATTTAGCAGTAACATACATATTCCACAGATGTACTCATGAGTGCAAATGAGAGAATGTTTCATTTTCTCTCTCAAGGGTACACTTAACAAGGAGCTAAGATCTTTTCAATTGGCGACGTTTAACATGGGACATATTCTGGTAAAGGCATGGCTAAAGGAGTGATAAGAAGAATGCTTACTTTTTATAATGTGATTATTTAGGTTGTGGAGGAAAGGAATATTTCCTCTATGATGCATCATTTAGCATAATTATTGATTATTTTTTAGCTATTTATATGTGGATGTCATTTGGGTATACAGAAACAAATTACTTTTAGGAGTAAGGAGAAAATTTGTAATTTTCTACTAGGATGACTGTGTAGTCACATAGGTTACAAATGTGTTTTTTAACTTATCAGGACAATCCCCTCCCCCTGCCCCTTTTAAAATCAAAACCTCCTGTGGAAAATCAATGTATAAAACTCTAATAACGAGGCTCCTCTCTTTGGAATTGTGGTGGGATATTTGGGAGCTGGATTGCCCGCCCTCACCTCCTCCCTCCTTGTCCAGGAACACTTGAAAGCATCTATAGGGGCATGATATGTTGCTTTTAAACTTAAGTACAGGAAGAAATTTTGTAAATGCTATATTTTTGATTTTTAAATTCAATACCTTCTGTGGAAAATGTTTTTGAGACCTTTAAAAGTTACAGTGTTCGAAAGAATATTATGAAATAATCTGTAATATGTCAAAATGTTCTTACTATTTTTAACAGCAGCATTTTTATACAATATATTATGTTGAAAATAAGTGGAATGTAACTCACAGGGAGTGTGAAAAGCTGAATAGTTTTTAGCTGCAATAATGCTACATAATCAAGAAACTCAAAATCTTGGGAGCTTAAAACAACAAATGCTGAATTTTCCTGCTCCGAGGTCTGCAGGTTGTTTGAGACAGCTCAGCTTCATGATGTCGTTTACCTGGGCTTGACTTCAGGCTGTGAGTTAAAGTCATGTCTGATCCATTTTCTTCAGTCAGTGGCTGCTCAAGGTATGTTCTTTTCATGATGCAAACAGAAATACAGGGACCAAGTCTTGTCATGAAAGAACATTTAAAGCCTTTGCCTCAGTGTGAAAGTATTCCATTGATTAAAGCAAGACACATGGACAAGCCTAAGAGCTCTATTAGTGGCTTTGAGTAAGAAGTAATGCCATTTGAGTAAGCAGATATACTGTGTATACTTTAATAGGAAGAATTGCAAAGCCATATGGCAAAAGACATGCATGTATATTTCTTTAGCATTGACAAACTACAGAATTTGGAAGAATAACCCAGACCAAAATTATCAAAGGCAAGTACAGACAAAAACCAAACTCAACATTTATCATGGACACTTCAAGACAAATAGGGTATACTAAATCCACAATGTACTTATTAGACAACATACTTACAAGTACATGCACACTTTCCACTACCATAATTCTAAGATTATGTAGTTTCCTTTTATAGTTACTTATTATAGTTAGCAATAACTTTTAGTGATAATTCCTTCCAGGGTATTATCCACATGAGCCAGAAGATTCAAACATGTGCATGTGATGAGTATTTATTGTTCATCCCTGTCAAGCATCCCCTCCTCCTTTAGTGGTAACAGTACATAAGTTTTCTGGTAAGAAACCACACAGAGACCATGTTTCACCCATTCTGTTAAGGCACAGTTAGCCTTATTTCTCACCTGCAGGGGTAGGCATGTGATCTATGCTGGAACAATCAGGACATTCCATTCCCTTGTTGCATTGTTTGTTTCAGGGGTGGGTTTATATGCCGAGCCAGACCAATTAAGAGTCAGTCTTGACTCTTTGGCTTACATTGTTGGGAAAGAGGTGCTTACTTTTTTCTCTGAGTTTGCCACTCTGCTGGGATGTAAGCTTGACACTGCGTTTGACCAGTTTTGCCACTGTGTGGGAAAATCCTGCCTGAGAATGAAGCCAAGACACTGGAAAGCAGAGCCAAGAGATGGAGACAGAAAATGTCTTGAGGTTTCTTTGAGCTTTTAATTCCAGTCCGAAGCCATCTGTATCCCTTAACTTCCCAGTGACAAAGCTAACAAATTGTTCTTGATTGTTTTTGCCACTTGAAATCCAAAGCATTCATACTAAAACCTATGCTTCTTTTTGCTCTGTGGTCTCTCTCCAAAATTTTCTTTTTCTGGACTCACTTGTCATATCACTTTGCTAGCACACACATGACCCCTCATTTCAAGGGTCATGTACTCCATGTCATCTTAATGTTTCACTATATCCTGGACTCACACTTAATTCATTTGTTATTTCTCCTGAAAGTGCAGATTTGCTAAATAAAAGGGGTTCTTTAGCCAATAACTTTGTTTCCTCAGGTTTCATATCAACTCTCTGGTCTCAGTGAAGATGTGTCTGAAGATTCACGTTTCATTGTATGTCTCAAACTCTGACTCCACTCATTTCCTGTGGCACTGACAGCTTGCCCTCAAAGTCTTCCAGATTCTCTATCTGGAAGATGTGATGCCATATCTCAGACATGATTGTATTCTCCTGAACCGTGTGGCACCAGCCATCTTCCTCCTTTACATTGTGGCTTCCTTGATGCCTGCTAAGCTACCATGTGAAACTGTCTTTTGACTAATATAGACCACCAGCCCCTTCCATGCTGATGCAATTTCTCCTTGTGCAGAGACCATGCTGTTGAGGCCACACTTCCACGCCAAAGCCGCTATTAGAGCTCTTTAGTGCCAAAGTTTTTTTCTGTTTGGGAAGAATCTCTTTCCTGCAACACTATGTTGCATAAGTCTCAGATCAGTGTTGCCTTTTAATTCAAATGTATCACAAAGAATTTCAGTATATATGCATTTGTTCCTTCTCCAGACTTTAGCAATCAGTCTGTGGGAATTTGACCACAATCCATCTGAGAGACAGAGGCATTAGAGGACTCAGACTCCTCCCTCCTTTCCCTTAACCGTTTGATCAGGTTTTGCCTTTATTTCTTTATGAGTTCTTTCTTCAAGGTTTCCTGATTTCTTGGGAAAGAGAGAGGTCTTGTCTCTCTCAGTCCTTTTTTATTGGTTGAATTGTATCATTATTACAGCTTCTGATCATGTTGAGAATCCCTCCACTAAACATTTCTGACTGGATACACTGCGCTCATGGATTTTTATGTACATTAAATTTACAGTCTGAATTCTACGATACCACTCCATTATCTCTTCTTATCCTTAGAAAAACAACAAACAAATATATCACTGTAAATTAAGATCACAGAACCTCAACACTTAAATAGAATGGAGCATACCCTGTAGCCAGGCAGAAAAGCAGAAACACTTTAGAATTCTCAATGGTTCCATCATTCACTGTTAGAAATTAGAGCGCTGTTAGAATTATTTCAATCATCGGATGTATTCTTTGTTTCCTTTTTTGATTATAAGGAATTATCACTCTGGACTCACTTTGGCACCTAACCCTGCTGCAAACCTCCTGCCCAACCTACCTATAAATCATTCTACTGAGAATAGACTTGTTGCTTCGCTTAGTTAACCTAATGTATTTACAGGATTAGCAATACAACTTAAATGCATCAGTGCTTATATTTTGAAATATGCCTTATCTCAGTACTGTGATCATTAGCACTTAATACCTTACCGTATCATATCTGAACTCAAAGTCTTTCACAGTGACACTGCTTTTGATGGTAAAACCCAGTTTCCAAAACATCCAGGACATCAGGAAAGATGTTCTGGTACAACACCGTCACCTAGGGGTTTGCTCAGATGTTCTGTGGTGCAGTGGTGGACTGAATTAGTCTAAAGATCTTATGTCTGGTCAGATTTGGGTCCTGTGATTATGTCCTAATGGAAGAGAAGCCACAGAATTACCTTCTCTAAACTTAATGTCTTGATGTAGCTAATATTCTATGGTTGTACGTTTTATTAATATCTATCCACCTCAGAATAAAATGTCATACTGAAATTTCTTTTTTTATTTTTTCATTTTATTTATTTATTTGTTTGTTTGTTTACTTATTTATTTATTCATTGCTGCACCTGGGCTTTCTCTAGTTACGGCGAACAGGAGCTACTCTTTATTTATTTATCTATCTATTTATTTATTTATTTATTCATGTTTGGCTGCATTGGGTCTTCGTTGCTGTGCGTGAGCTTTCTCTAGTTGTTGCGAGCAGGGGCTACTCTTCCTTGATGTGCATGGGCTTCTCATTGCACTGGCTTCTCTGCTTGCAGAGCATGGGGTCTAGGCGCACGGGCTTCAGCAGTTGTGGCACGTGGACTCAGTAGTTGTAGCTCACGGGCTGTAGAACACAGGCTCAGTAGTTGTGGCTCATGGGCTTAGTTGCTCCGCGGCATGTGGGATCTTCCCAGACCAGGGCTCGAACCCGTGTCCTCTGCATTGGCAGGCGGATTCTTAACCACTGTGCCAGCAAGGAAGTCCTCATATTGAAATTTCTTAAGGGAGAAACTTAAATAACTAAAAACTTTGGTTGGGACTGAAACCAGAACTGAATTGAATATTCCGTTTCTGTTTGAAATCGAAACATTACAAATGCTTGCACTAGATAGTTAAGACAATATTTTGACTGTGAAATCAGTTGGCTCTAATTGTTATTTTCCTTCTATTAGTGAAGGACTTTAAAAAAAATCTAATCCTAGTTAAATAACACATGATTACAGACTTTGTAGATATATATAATGCCAGATGTTTAAAAAGGTTAATATTCCCTCAATAAGGAAAACATTGTTATAAAATGTCACTTAGATAGTATTGCTGGGAGATTTTATGGCTGTTCTTCACCTGTTTAACATTTTTACTGATAGTTCTTTTCAGATTACAAATAAACAGTTTGTGCTCTAAGTATGTATTCATTTTAAAATTTACTTTGTAAAATATGCTTCTTACAGGAATACAGTTTTACTTTACTCTCCCTTTTATCACACACTGTTTAGCTGTGCTGACTGTGTGTGTGTGTGTGTGTGTGTGTGTGTGTGTGTGTGTGAGAGAGAGAGAGAGAGAGAGAGAGAGAGAGAGAGAGAGAGAGAGAGAGACTTGAGTATTCTAAGCTTTTTCCTACCTTGGGCTTTTACTATTGCACTTTGTTCTGTCTAGATTTCTCTTTCTCTGATCTTCAAATAACTAGCTCCTTCTAGACCTCCAAATTCTAGTTGAAAATCACTTTCTTGAAGGTACCTTCCCAGATTATTCAGTCTAAAATACCGTGATGGTGAAGTCATTTTCTATTTCATTACACTGTTATTTCATATTAGTTCTTATTGCCATCTTATTATTATTATTAACTCATGTATTTTCTGTTTTTCCACTAGAATGTAAGCTGCTCAAGAATAAAATCTTGTCCATCTTCTACATCATTGTATCCTGAGTATCATCCATGTGCTTAGCAAAAAGCAGGCACTCAGTTAATGCTTGTTGAATGAATGGACTTCTTCCCGCCTGTACTATATTCTCTATATTAATGTACAGGATTTCGTGTACATTAAGAAGGAAAATGGATGCTAATTTATTAATGTAGTGTTTGATCAGGTAGAAGAGATATTTGGTTATAAGAAATAAGAGAGAGAGAGGAAAAAAAAAAGCCACACTCGACTGCTATAGCCAATGCATTAAGCACAGGATTTGATGGAGGGGGGAGGGGGGAGGGGAAAGGTCTGTTGCCTCAATGCATGGGCATCCATCTTCCAAATAGTTTCTTAAATCTTAATCCAGAAATTGAAATAACTACAAATTTTCTTTGAAGGTGAAACCAGAACTGAATTGAATATTCTGTTTCTTTTTGAAATTGAAACATTACAAATGTTTGCAATAGATAGTTGAGGCAAAATTTTCACTGTGAATTCAGTTGGCCCTAATTGTTAATCTCCTTCGTTTAGTGAAGGACTTCAGAAATATGATCGAATCCTAGTTAAATAATACATGATTACGGACGTTTTATATACATATAGATATATAGGAGCTTCCGGGAAGATATATAGGAGTAAGACGCGGAGATCACCTTCCTCCCCACAGATACACCAGAAATACATCTAAACGTGGAACAACTCCTACAGAACACCTACTGAACGCTGGCAGAAGACCTCAGACCCTCAAAAGGCAAGAAACCCCCCACGTACCTGGGTAGGGCAAAAGAAAAAAGAATAAACAGAGACAAAAGGATAGGGACGGGACCTGCACCAGTGAGAGGGAGCTGTGAAGGAGGAAAGGTTTCCATACACTAGGAAGCCCCTTCGCGGGCGGAGACTGCGGCTGGCGGAGGGGGAAAGCTTCGGAGCCGCGGAGTAGAGCGCAGCAACAGGGGTGCGGAGGGCAAAGTGGGGAGATTCCCGCACAGAGGATCAGGGCCGACAGCCACTCACCAGCCCGAGAGGCTTGTCTGCTCACCCGCCGGGGCGGGCGGGGCTGGGAGCTGAGGCTCGGGCTTCGTTCGGAGCGCAGGGAGAGGACTGGTGTTGGCGGCGTGAACACAGCCTGCAGGGGGTTAGTGGGCCACGGCTGGCCGGGAGGGAGTCCGGGTAAAAGTCTGGACCTGCCGAAGAGGCAAGAGACTTCTTCTTCCCTCTTTGTTTCCTGGTGCGCGAGGAGAGGGGATTAAGAGCGCTGCTTAAAGGAGCTCCAGAGACGGGCGCGAGCCGCGGCTAAAAGCGCGGACCCCAGAGACGAGCATGAGACGCTAAGGCTGCTGCTGCCGCCACCAAGAAGCCTGTGTGCGAGCACAGGTCACTATCCACACCCCCCTTCCGGGGAGCCTGTGCAGCCCGCCACTGCCAGGGTCCCGGGATCCAGGGACAACCCCCCCGGGAGAACACACGGCGCGCTTCAGGCTGGTGCAACGTCACGCCGGCCTCTGCCGCCGCAGGCTCGCCCCGCACTCCGTGCCCCTCCCTCACCCCGGCCTGAGTGAGCCAGAGCCCCCGAATCAGCGGCTCCTTTAACCCCATCCTGTCTGAGCGAAGAACAGACGCCCTCCGGTGACCTACACGCAGAGGCGGGGCCAAATCCAAAGCTGAGCCCCTGGGAGCTGTGAGAACAAAGAAGGGAAAGGGAAATCTCTCCCAGCAGCCTCAGAAGAGCGGATTAAAGCTCCACTATCAACTTGATGTACCCTGCATCTGTGGAATACATGAATAGACACCGAGTCATCCCAAATTGAGGACGTGGAATTTGAGAGCAAGATTTATGATTTTTTCCCCTTTTCCTCTTTTTGTGAGTGTGTATCTGTATGCTTCTGTGTGAGATATTTTCTGTATAGCTTTGCTTCCACCATTTGTCCTAGGGTTCTATCCGCCCTTTTTTTCTCTCTTAATTATTTTTTATTTTAATAACTTTATTATATTTTATCTTACTTTATTTTATTTTACTTTATCTTCTTTCTTTCATTTTTTCCTTACTTCCCTCCTTCCTTCCTTCCTTCCTTCTTCCCTCCCTCCCTCCTTTCTTTCCTTTCTTTCTTTCTTTCTTTCTACTTTTTCTCCCTTTTATTCTGAGCCGTGTGGATGAAAGGCTCTTGGTGCTGCAGCCAGGAGTCAGTGTTATGCCTCTGAGGTGGGAGAGCCAACTTCAGGACACTGGTCCACAAGAGACCTCCCAGCTCCACATAATATCAAAAGGTGAAAATCTCCCAGAGATCTCCATCTCAACACCAGCACCCAGCTTCACTCAACTCAACGACCAGCAAGCTACAGTGCTGGACATCCTATGCCAAACAACTAGCAAGACAGGAACACAACCCCACCCATTAGCAGAGAGGCTGCCTAAAATCATAATAAGTCCAAAGACACCCCAAAACACACCAACAGACGTGGACCTGCCCACCAGAAAGACAAGATCCAGCCTCATCCACCAGAACACAGGCACTAGTCCCCTCCCCCAGGAAGCCTACACAACCCACTGAACCAACCTTAGCCACTGTGGACAGACACCAAAAACAACGGGAACTACGAACGTGCAGCCTGCAAAAAGGAGACCCCAAACACAGTAAGATAAGCAAAATGAGAAGTCAGAAAAGCACACAGCAGATGAAGGAGCAAGATAAAAACCCACCAGACCTAACAAATCAAGAGGAAATAGGCAGTCTACCTGAAAAAGAATTCAGAATAATGATAGTAAAGATGATCCAAAATCTTGGAAATAGAATAGACAAAATGCAAGAAACATTTAACAAGGACCTAGAAGAACTAAAGATGAAACAAACAACGATGAACAACACAATAAATGAGATATATAAAATGCCAGATGTTTAAAAATGGTTAATATTCCCTCAAAAAGGAAAACATTGTTCTAAAAGGTCATTTAGGTGTTATTCCTGGGAGATTTTATGGCTGTTCTTCACCTGTTTAACATTATTATCGATAGTTCTTTTCAGATTATGAATAAATGGTTTGTGCTCTGTTTATTCATGTTAACATTTACATTGTAAAATATGCTTCTTACAGGAATATAAATAGTTGCTGGAAAGAACGCTGACAGCTTGAAAGCAAAATGAACCTCTTTCTATTGCTTTCAGCCATTGGATTCTGCTGGGCTCAGTATGTCCCAAATACTGAATCTGGACGGACATCTATTGTCCATCTGTTTGAGTGGCGCTGGGTTGATATTGCTCTTGAATGTGAGCGATACTTAGCTCCCAAAGGATTTGGAGGGGTTCAGGTGGGTATTGTTCACAGTATAAATTGCAGACTTCACTGTGCTTAGAGTAAATGGTATTATGCTCTGTGTCTGTGAAGCTGGGACAACATTTTACTTCACAAATAAGTACTCTAAGTAAAACAGTTTTCTGAGGAAGAAAAAAATGTGAAATTGTTGGCAACTTCATGTTTTATTTCTAATACAATATTTTTTTCAGCAGGACATTTCCAATGTGAAGTTAATATTTTCTAATGGTTGTTAAAGAATGTGGCTGCAAATACAAAGATTCATAAACAATTTTAAACTCTTGAGTCGTTTCTAGAACATTCAGTGATACAAAGTAAGCTGTAATTTGATACTTACTACTGTTGTTTTATTTGTAGGTTTCCCCACCCAATGAAAATGCGGTAATTAATAATCCTTCAAGACCTTGGTGGGAAAGGTACCAACCAGTTAGCTACAAGTTATGTACAAGATCAGGAAATGAGAATGAATTCAAAGACATGGTGACTAGATGTAACAACGTTGGTGTAAGTGAATTAAAGTTCCCTTTAAAAGTATTATATAGAAAAAGGATTTCTCTCTCTTGCCTCCTGTTCCTTTCAAGCAGAACAATTTTCATATATTTTAAAATTTTACTTCATGCTTTAGCCATAAATTAAAATGTAATTGTTGCCTTATGTTCAGCTTTTGTAAATATTTATTTATGCACTAAAGAAGATGTAAGAAAAAGTTTAAGGCCACGAACTTACTCATACACAAAATATCACCTTTTAACCCTCCTAGCTGCATATGTTTCTGAGGAACACTTTTCCAGTTAGGAATCGGAAATTCCAGTTACAGTATTGGCTGTTACTTTTATGTGACTTGTGTCTCCACCCCTAAGTCCCGGGTCTTTCTTCCCATAGGTTCTTTGATGGTAAATAATTATTTTCTCTTTGATGAGGAGCATAACAAGAGACAATACTTACTGATCCTAAATAGATAGTAGAGACTGGCTTTTTATTTCTTAGGATGACCCATGGAAATTACAAAAACTAATCATCTCTCCTGACTCATCTGATTCTTTTCTCCTGCCCCTCCCCATAAAAAAAAAAGGGTCTTTGCATTTTTTCACAGTTATGGTAGTTTTGGGTTCTCTTAATTTGTCATATATGTAAATATTCGACCAAGTGGCTAGAATGCATGTAGGGCTTTAGTTCCCAATTATTTCCTTTCACATTTGACTGTTGCTCTTCTAGGAAGGTAAGTTATAAAATAACAAAGAAATATTTTGGAGTGTTATTAATGTGCTGTAAACTCAAGTTAATACCATTATAAATTTCTACCTCTCTCTAAGTCTCATTGAAGTAGAAATTTGGCCTTTCAGGTCCGTATTTATGTGGATACTATAATTAATCATATGTGTGGAAATGGTGTGGCCGCAGGAACGAGCAGTACTTGTGGGAGTTACTTCAACCCTGGAACTGAGGATTTTCCAGCAGTCCCGTACTCTGGTTGGGATTTTAATGATGGTAAATGTAAAACTAGAAGTGGAGAAATTGAGACCTATAATGATGCTTCTCAGGTAATTAGCAAAAAGAGCTGTCTATGTCTTTTATTATCCACATGTAGCTTATTTATCTCATTTTAAATATTAGTTGAGATTCCTTAGAACAGGTTCTAAGCCTGACTGTTTAAACAAAGAATCTCAAATCGATATTTAAAACATTTTTCCCAATTAAATTTTTCACAATGAAAAAGCTCATCCACTATATTTCCGACATCCTCCATTTTTATACTAGAAAATGTTTCAAAGGTATGTCCATACTAGAATGTCAGTATCCCCAGAGACCAATGCAAAGAAGGCACTATAGAAATATCCAATAATGAATAAATGAATGAATAATCAAATGGATTCTCAGGCAAAGGTGATGCTTTACCTACCAATCACAACATTTTTTACCTCAATAGGTCCGAGATTGTCGTCTGGTTGGTCTTCTTGATCTTGCACTGGAGAAAGATTATGTGCGCTCCACAATTGCCGAATATCTGAACCGTCTCATTGACATTGGTGTAGCAGGGTTCAGAATTGATGCCGCTAAGCACATGTGGCCTGGAGACATGAAGGCAATTTTGGATAAACTGCATAACCTAAACACAAGATGGTTCCCTGAAGGAAGTAAACCTTTCATTTACCAGGAGGTACATCAATACATATATGTGCAGATAAAACAAAGATTCATCAGAAAATAAATGGCAGATTTCATTAAAAGTGCAATTTCTGTAGGTTAGTGGCTGACTCATGTATACGGAGGAATGTTCCTTAAACTCCTTTGATTCAGAGACAGCACGTCTGACTCTATCACAGGAGCTTTTTTATGCAAGTGCCGAGATTTTTTTAGGCTGCCAAAAGTCTCTGTGTCATGTATAATCTCCCCAGAGACTATTATAGAACACAGATAAGAATATAGTTGCTGTCTTGAGCCAGGCTATGTGACTTAAATTCTTGGCTGTAGTGCTGTTAGCTGTGTCTGTTTAGGCAAATTGATTAACCTCTCTGAGCAACAATTTTTTCAAAGTTTATCGAAAGGAATAATGATAATGGTTATGTCTTTGTTTTCTTTGGAGAACTAAAGAGGTAATATTTAGCAAGCACTTAGAAATATTGCCAGCTGGATATTAAGTGCTCTATAAGTGTGAGCTATTCTTATCATTTATGTGCAAGAGTAAATTAGGTCAGCATTCTCACAGGACAACAGGTTATTTTGTCATGTTACTTTTAATATTGTAGCATAGATTTTAACAAAGGAAAATAAGAATCTTAACATAAGCAAAAGGATTTGGGTCATTTCACATAACATAAATAGCATAAAGTTATTTTCTATATAATAGTAACTCGTTAGTTAAAATTCTTTTCAACTCTTATTTAAAATGATATTTTCTTCTTGATTTCTACTAGGTAATTGATCTGGGTGGTGAGCCAATTAAAAGCAGTGAGTACTTTGGAAATGGCCGTGTGACAGAATTTAAATATGGTGCAAAACTAGGCACAGTTCTGCGCAAGTGGAATGGAGAGAAGATGTCTTACTTAAGGTAAGTGAAATACAATTGATCTTTGAAGTATTTCACAGATTGATTTGTGATATTACCCAACATGAATTTTCCTCTTTAAGCCTTTTTATTTAGACAACATCCAAGGATTCATTTACTAATAGCAAGTGTCAGAGTTCCCCAAACGCCAATTGATCATCATTATTTAGAACATCAATCATGAGGAAGTAATTTTAGAGATCCAAAACATCACATAGAGATTTTAATCCTGGTATTATACATCTCTATTAGATTTGACTAATGTTTGCACATAATTTGTGCAGGCCAGGTTATTGTTAAAATGATTCTGTACTTTATGAAGTCCCTACAATGTGGCCATCCTGTAGAATTATTAATCAATTAATTAATTTCAAATATTAAAATATTTATATTATAACAATATAATACTGAAGCCTTATTTAAAAAGTTTGCCATTGTGTATAAAATGATAAGAATGTTGAAACTTCTACAGTCCATCTAAATTATAATTTAGTGAAACTTCTAAAATAACTTTTATAACAAAAATCTTATACCTGTAACATGAATGTAAGTCAAGTAATTCCTACATATATACATGCATGAAATGAATTTGTAGATAATATATCTATATAGTTTCTATTTTGAAAGCCCTACAGAATACTCATTTAATTAGAGAGAGAATTTCATTAGAGGGTGCTATTCTGAACGAAATACACATGTAGGTAACTCTAAAGCTATTGTAAAAGAATACATATAGGTGCTTTTAAGATTTTTTTTTTTCTTTTTAAATAGGAACTGGGGAGAAGGCTGGGGTTTCATGCCTTCTGACAGAGCACTTGTCTTTGTTGATAACCATGACAATCAGCGAGGGCATGGAGCTGGGGGAGCATCTATTCTTACATTCTGGGACCCTAGGTAAGAAACAAAGTTCCCCATTTTTTTTGTTGTTGTTGTTTTGTTTTTGTGGTATGCAGGCCCTCACTGTTGTGGCTTCTCCCGTTGCGGAGCACAGGCTCCGGACGCGCAGGCTCAGCGGACATGGCTCACGGGCCCAGCCGCTCCGCGGCATGTGGGATCTTCCCGGACCGGGACACGAACCCGTGTCCCCTGCATCGGCAGGCGGACTGTCAACCACTGTGCCACCAGGGAAGCCCAAGTTCCCTATTTTTAAACCTACATTTTAATGATATTAAAAAAATATTTTCTTCTATAATATTATAGACTGTACAAAATGGGAGTTGGATTTATGCTCGCTCATCCCTACGGATTTACACGAGTAATGTCAAGCTACCGTTGGCCAAGACATTTTGAAAACGGAAAAGTAAGTTTTGGTATTTTCCAAAATGTCTTTTCCTCAAGAAAAAGAGGTTAATTTTGTTTTAATTTCACATGATGCTATTACATTCGGTATTTTTTGTATCAAATATTTATTAAGTGTAGACCTGATGCAGGACTCTTTTAACAATTCAGTGACTATTAAAAAAAATAATGATCTCTATGGACAAAGAGTATGTAAGCTATTTCAAAATATGACAAAGGTAGCCCCTCACCAAAGAAAACAAAACACACTTAAAAATAGGATACAGGGCTTCGCTGGTGGCGCAGTGGTTGAGAGTCCGCCTGCCGATGTAGGGGACACGGGTTCGTGCCCCGGTCCGGGAAGATCCCACGTACCGCAGAGCGTCTGGGCCCGTGAGCCATGGCCGCTGAGCCTGCGCGTCTGGAGCCTGTGCTCCGCAAAGGGAGAGGCCACAGCAGTGAGGCCCACATACCGGAAAAAAAAAAAAAATAGGATACAGTGAGTAAAATATGTACTTCTCATAAGTACCTGCTTCATAGCGTTGATATGATTACAAATTAACACTTCAAAAAAATTAACACAGTACATGCACTACAGTACGAGCAATATAAATATTTGTTAAATACTTTTAAAAGAAGTTTTTTGGAAAGCAAAGAGATGATCCAATTAGACCTAGGTTCAATAGGGCAAGTATGGTATAACAGGAAGGAAAGTATATGTGTTAAAGAAGAGACATTTGCTCACTCTGCTGGGAATGTTAAAAGTGAAAAATATTTGGGTGGTATGGTAAAGACAATACTCTGAGTAATAATTTTAAAAAGACTGAGAAATAAGATTATTAAAGAATATATTTAGAAAGTTAGTGGACAGTTTTCAAACTGAAGATTTCAAATGCAGCATCATATAGCAACTTCATACCTGAAGTAGAAAATTCTCTTTGCTGCAAACCAGATAGATATTTATCTAGTTTCTAGTAGATTATTTTCAAATTGAGAAGTCCACTACTTTGTACAGCAACTCATTCTATTGTTAGATAGCCTTAATATTTAGAAGATGTCCTTTTATATTGAGTCAATTTCTTGTAATTCCCACTAACTGGTCTTATTTCTGATGGCTGGAGTCATGGCGTATGTCCATTTCCCCTTTTCCCATAACATTTCCAAGACTTCTCCAGGACTTGTGCATGCTAACAACTCTTAGTTTTGTCCACTATTCATCATACAACAGGATTTAAGACAGACCTTGATAAACTTCCTAGACATAATCTGTTTTTTCCTATGATTATCTTTGAAAGTACCAATCAGAAACCACAATATTAAAAATTTGGTCAATTTATTAAGGGATATTGTGATGCTTTGATTAGTACATTTATTTAACAAAGAAAAATGAAAGAAACTAATATTTATTTATCAATTATCATGTGGAAAGCATTTTTACATATCTCATTTAATTTTTATAGCCACTAAGTAATATCTTCACTTTACTGAAGAGGAAAATCAGGCACCGAAGTTTTGTATATTAACTAAGTTTTTTGTAGCTAGTACTATTAGAGCTTATCTTTTACTCCTGCTGTTTCTGACACTAAAGACCTTGCCATTTCAGTGACATTGCACTACCTAGAGTGATATTAAGAAGTCATTGCAATTCCTTGCAAAGAAAATGAGAGGGTAAGAGAATCATAGCCTTGTTTGAAATATGGCACTAGAGAATGGGAAGTTAGGGGGAAGATAAATTCAGTAAAAATATGGAACAAGTTGGATTCTCAATGAAGACACTACAGAGACACATAAGGGACAGATTGGGTTTGGTGGACTGAATAAGGACACATGTAATGTTAATAATGTGAGCTTTTAAAATGTATTAATATTTTTTTGTTAATTGAGGATGTTAATGATTGGATTGGGCCACCAAATAATAATGGAGTCATTAAAGAAGTTACTATTAATCCAGATACTACTTGTGGCAATGACTGGGTCTGTGAACATCGATGGCGTCAAATAAGGTAGGAATACTTATTTAGAGATATCCTCTAATAATAGTTTCTTAACATTTTGTTTTAAACTGTTGGCATATTCATCAGCATTTCCTATGCTATTTTGTGTTTAGGAACATGGTTGTGTTCCGCAATGTAGTTGATGGTCAACCTTTTACAAACTGGTGGGATAATGGTAGCAACCAAGTAGCTTTTGGAAGAGGAAACAGAGGATTCATTGTCTTTAACAATGATGACTGGTAAGTAGACATCAATTAGAAATAATATTTTGTACCAACATGTTCTTGGTTTATTCTTTTCCTGTTCATTTACTTCTTTCATATCTGAAAAATCCTTTAGTCAGCAGATTAAGAAAACTTAGTGATCAGCAGAAAAATGATGATGACTCATTATTTTGATCTCCTCTCTTTATAAGGGCTTTCTCTTCTAAGTAGAGTTATTTTTTGTACACTTGTGCATATCATGGGAAGATATGCACATATATATTGCTAACATATACATCTCACATAAAATTCACATAATATAAAGGTTGTGAAATCCCTAGAAGACTGTCTTCTAGGACTTTTAAAATAAATAATGAAAAAATACTGCCTCAGGACGGAAATATCTTTTTTTCTGTCTCTTTTTTTTCACCTACCCTGATATCTAGTTCTTTGGTCTTCTTTTTTCACTGTCCTGTCTTTCTGTGGCAAATAATACTTTTTAAAGCATACATACATACATACATATATATATATATATATATATATATATATATATGAAGAATATATATGTTATGGTCATTGATTGATGTCAGGAGGTTTTTTAGTTTTAGTTCTGAAACATCTCATTACTGGCTTTTCATTTGTGACACTTATATTCTCTGTCTCAAGTATACTGATTCCCTCACACAGAGAACTATAGCTGAGAAGACCTCTTTGCAAGCAGTTGAAATGCCTTTGTCCAAGGCTAACTTCCACTCATGCTTAGCTCACTCTAGCCCAAATTATATTTTACTGACAAAAAATAAATCAAGTGTATCTCTTTCTTCCCCAAGACTCCATTGTCAGTCCTTTAATTTCTGTCTTTTGTAGATGGGAGAATCAAAATAAATTTATGGGACAGCTTTGTATTTTAAAACCATATACTTCTTCATAGAAATGTGAGATTATTTTTATCTCCAGCCCAAATTTATTTGACCCTCTTGAAAAAAAAGAGGTTTTTGAAGAAATAATCATATTTAAATTCTTGACAGTAATCAGTATTTTCTTAAGTTCAGATGAAGACAAATTTAAAATGGGTGTGTTTACCACAGGAATCAATTTTCTCTAAGGGAGCCAATTCAACCAAATCTTCACTGATACTCTTCAACCTTATTATTATTTTTTTAATAATATTTACTCTTGACTAGGTTACGCCTAAGTCTTCTCTTGTATATGAATATTGTTGGCCCTAAGAAAACTACTTACAGCCACTGGAGAGGCCTTTGTATTTGGATTTTATTTTCATTGAGACCTTGGCTGCTTAGAGTTCTACAGCACAAAGTTAAACTCTTTGTTTTAGAGATAGTCTGTATTCTTGCTTTTAATTGTGGTGAAATCTTAAATTTTATTTTACAGGGCATTATCTTCAACTTTGCAAACTGGTCTTCCTGCTGGTACATATTGTGATGTCATTTCTGGAGATAAAATTGGTAACAATTGTACAGGAATTAAAATCTATGTTTCCGGTGATGGCAATGCTAACTTTTCTATTAGTAATTTTGCTGAAGATCCATTTATTGCGATTCATGCTGAATCTAAATTATAAAGTTTGAATTAAATATATACACACAGAGAAATAAAAGGTGTTTCTGTTCTTATATATATGTAATCTATAACTTCTCATAATTCATTAACTTTTGGTTAAAGCTCTTATAAGTAATCAACTTGAAAAACTCAGAAAGGCATAACAAAACACATATACTTAACTAATAATAATATCATTACAATCAACATTTTGTTGTGTTTTAGAAGATTTTCATTAACCTTTTTGTCAAAGGCATTTCTAAGAACTCAGAAAAGCATATTGAAAAACATGTTTGTTGCCATTAACACCACTTGCCCGACTGTGTATCTCCAATATACGTCTGTATTTCTTACATAGGGTGTTTCTAACAGTTAGGGGTAGCTGATTTAATGATGATTCCTATACAAAGTCATAACACTTCGGTGCTTTTCACAATATAAAGGCCCTTTCATGTTTAATAAGTTAAAATCTAAAAGAAACAAATTATGCAGTCTATAATAATTAATTATCTGGAGCTCACAGAAATCTCCTACATTCTCTATATTCTTTTTTTCATTCTCTTTCCAATGGCTTTCACATGATGATGTATGGCTTTGGTTTCCTCTCTTAACCAAATGATTCTGAGAGGGAGGAAAACTAAGTCAGGAAGGTTGTTCTGGTACAACACTGTCTCTGAGAGGCTTGCTCTATGCTCTGCCATGTAGTACTGGACTGAATGAGTCTAAAAATCTTATACCTGGTCAGATTTGGGTCCTGTTCTTATGTCTTAATAGAACAGAAGCTACAGTATTACCCTGTCTATATTTAGTGTCTTGATTTAGCTGATATTCTATGGTTGTACATATTATTATCTATTAACTTCAGAATAAAATGTCATACTGAAATTGAAGAGGGATGTTGGGACTTTGCTAAAGAAGATTCCTTGGTGCAGTTACAATGAGATATAAAATGAAACCTCTGTTTCCTAGTGGTAGATTTTGTAAGAATTGGGTGTTACTTTAGGAATTCTACCCAGTTCTATCTTAGGAATTTTTATTCTATCAATGTCAATACTCTCTGTAATTTAATTTGACTGAGACATATCTTTTTTTAAAAACATCTTTATTGGAGTATAATTGCCCCACAATGTTGTTCCAGTCTCCACTGAACAACAAAGTGAATCAGCCACATGTATACATATATCCCCATATCCCCTCCCTCTTGTGTCTCCCTCCCAACCTCCCTATCCCACCCCTCTAGGTGGTCACAAAGCACTGAGCTGATCTCCCTGTGCTGTGAAGCTGCTTCCTACTAGTTATCTGTTTTACATTTGGTAGTGTATATATGTCAATGCTACTCTCTCAATTCGTCCCAGTTTACCCTTCCTCCTTCCCGTGTCCTCAAGTTCATTCTCTACATCTGCATCTTTATTCCTGTCCTGCACCTAGGTTCTTCAGAACCTTTTTTTTTTTTTTTTTTAGATTCCATGTATATGTGTTAGCATACAGTATTTGTTTTTCTCTTTCTGACTTACTTCACTCTATATGACAGACTCTAGGTCCATCCACCTCACTACAAACAGTTGTTTCATTTCCTTTTATGACTGAGTAATATTCCATTGTATATATGTGCCACATCTTTATCCATTCATCTGTCGATGGACATTTAGGTTGTTTCCTTCTCCTGGCTATTGTAAATAGTGCTGCAGTGAACATTGTGGTACATGTCTCTTTTTGAATTATGGTTTTCTTAGGGTATATGCCCAGTAGTGGGATTGTTGGCTCATATGTTAGTTCGAATTTTAGTTTTTTAAGGAGCCTCCCTACTGTTCGTCATAGTGGCTGTATCAATTTACATTCCCACCCACAGTGCAAGAGGGTTCCCTTTTCTCCACACCCTCTCTAGCATTTATTGTTTGTAGATTTTTTGATGAGAGATATATCTTTTTTTTTGACAAGTGTTATTTTGCTGAAGATTTGCTATTCCCCTTCCAGTAGAGAATATTTTGTGCTCTTTTAACTCATTGAAAAGAATCTTTAGAGACGTTAGAAATAAATGATATGGTGCTTATGAAAAAAGTGCCAACATTTTTATTGACATACACTAATTAATTGGAAAAGTGGCAATAAAAGAATACTGTTTAAATATTTTCATCACATTATTGATAGAAGTAAAGGGTACACCCACTTGAAAACTAACTATTATAAGCAAGAATGAGAGGTAAAAAGATAAGGTGTGGCCTTTACTCTTTTGACCTATCATTTAGTGGAAACTGGTCAATAATTCCCTATACTGTCAGAGAATTTTGCATCTGATTCTCTTGTTTATTCAAAATATAAAAGGCTAATCCAAAATATAGAAAAAAGAAGCACCATAGAGTATAATTTCAATGTATTCTTTAAATTAATTAAATTCTTTATTGCTGCAGATAAAATTTGACACTCTAGATACTGATTTAAAGTAGTTGAAAGTGAGTCTAAATTTTAGTTCTGTTTTTCCTTTATTTACTCTTATATTCACCAGTATAAATTATATACTTTCAGAATCCAAAAGCAATTATCACAAAATTTAACCATTTGCTTTTCAAAAACTTTTTGTGTATTTTCAAAGTTTATATAGGATCCTCGTTAATTCTAGAATTTATAAAACTGATTCTTTCACAAAAAATCAAGCACATAAGTTTGAAGTAAATCTTGTTTTAGGAAACTTCTTCAAATCACAGACATTTTAGTTATAGCAGAAGAAGGTCTTTAAAAAAAGTTTCATTTTCTTATGTTTGAAGATTACAGAGCAAAGTTATCTCCATTCCAACCTCCTCCTTAATGAAAAGAGAAAATAACAAGAAAAAAACTATAGGGAATAATCCCCTTCATCTCTAATAAAACTGTGAGATTGTCAGCCCAAATAATAAACAATAAGGACCAGCATGAAAATTCAACAGAGTGGAATTTGGACCCTTCTAGAGAGGAAATAATACCAACAGACTTTGAGCATGGCCAAACCTCTTAGAAATACAGAGATCTCTGACCTTAAAGATCTAATCAAAGACTTATTTGAACCGTGAGCTACCAGGATGTGGTGAGCCTTGGAACTATACACAAACTCTAAAAGTCACAATGAAAACCAATACTTTCTGGAAGAAGTTAGTAAGAGTTGCAGGTATTAGCAAGGAACATATTTGATGATCAGCTTGATAGTTGTACAGAATCCTTTTGGGAGTGTAAAGAAGTAACTAAAGCAGTTAACCTGCAATCTATTCACTCTGTTTACCATCAGATGCCCTGAGAGAAAGAATAGAAGGTAGGTGACCTGGTCTAATCTCCTTGTCAGCTGGACTTCTGGGAAAAGGGACTACTGATATTTGCTGGGGGAATAAACTTTATCTCTGAAATGCCCTTTATAGAGTGTTCCTGGCTCAGGTTTACCTATAATAAATATAGCCTAGAATCTATGCGGTATGGTGTATATCTTGTAAGTTATACAATTCTCTGAGACATAATTGGAAATGTTTTATACCTTAACTGCTCTTGTTTTCTGAGGTAACCCCATTAACCTTATTTAGAAACCTGATCTATTGTTCTGAGCCAGATACTAATGACCAATGCAGGAAAATGGGACCTGAGGAGCTGCTGTTGATATCTCAGGCCTTTCTCTGTTTTGTCTGAACATCTTGATTGACTATATCCTTGAAATTATTATAAAAGTTTGATGCTGGAATAGGATCTCTGATTCACTTTTGTCTGATTTGATAATCCAATTCTACGTGTTAGCTTAGGGGAATAAAATACACTCTCTAATACCATAAAGGAAATCTATAACATAATAAGTTTCATAAGGAGCCATATAGATTTTCTGCTCATTCTGAAAAGATGTTGAGAAACAGACAGAGGTACTACAAAGAAAATAAATGATCTTAGAGCAGATGGATTGATGAAAAAATGTTCTGAGACAATATACACAAAATGAAGCTGTCCCAATTCACACAGCCACAAAACCCCAGCATAGACATACAAAGCTTTTGTTGGATTAAGAGACTTATTAATAATAAAATGATTAATAATCAAGAAGGAAACTATATATGGCCCATGCTAAGTCATTGTAAAAGAAGAAAATGAAGATAAATAAAAAACAGCAGTACAAAATCAATGGCATTCTTGAAAACCAAACATAACTAGAAAAAGTAATTTAAAAAACATAATTTACAACAACAGCAAAACTATAAGGTACCTAAGAATAAACCTAACAAAGGTGGAAATTGATACTATAAAAATTCTAGAATGTTATAGGACACATAAAAAAGAATGGAAATAGATTTATACACATGAATTGGATTCCTGAAAATAAAATATGCTAACTGCAATAAATATTCAATAGAAAAGTTGAAATGTAAAATTGAGGAAACCTTCCAGAAAATAGAAGAAAATGGCAAGAGACAAAAAATAAAATGGAATAGGTTAAAAAATTAGAGGATTATTCCCGGAATTTAAACATCAAATTATAAAGATTTTTTGAAGAGACTATATGGAAAACAGGAAAGAGGCAATTATGAGCTCAAGGATATGAGTATACAGATTAAAATTGGAAATGTTAAAAGCAATGCATATTGTAATATTTCAGAAAATCAAAGGGGAAAAAGTGATGCTAAAAACTTCCAGAGAAAGAGAATGACTAGTTTACATATGGTGGATCAAAATTAGATTAGCACCAGAGTGCCAGTACAAGAGAGTCAATAGAGTGTAGATTCAGATTTTGACTGTAAAATTTATTTGCTAAGTAACCTGAGATGAGCTTTTCAATTTCTTTCGACCTCAATTTCCTCAACTATCATTATGGATAATATTACTTTTTCATAACTTTGTTATGAGGAATAAATAGGCTAATATAGAACATGGTATATAGGAATTCCTAAATTAATGTTAGCTACTTTAGAAAACTTACTAACAGTAACCCTGAAAGCTTGAGCACAGTAGAACAATTCTTTAAAATCCTGAGGAAAATGATTTCCAACTTAGAATTTTGTAGCCAGCCATACCATCAGCCATGATTTGTGGGGGAGAATAGATACTTATCACATGCAAAAACCTAACAACGTCTAACTCCCATATACCTTTTTTCACAGAAAGGAGGAATTAAACCCAGAAAGAGGAAATTAAGATTTCTGATATAGAATCCTATACAGAAGAGAGACTAAGGGAATTCTCAATATAATAACAAAAAAAAGGGCTTCCCAGGTGGCGCAGTGGTTGGGAGTCCGCCTGCCGATGCAGGGGACGCGGGTTCGTGCCCCGGTCTGGGAGGATCCCGCATGCCGTGGGGCGGCTGGGCCTGTGAGCCATGGCCGCTGGGCCTGTGCGTCCGGAGCCTGTGCTCCACAATGGGAGGGGCCACAGCAGTGAGAGGCCCGCGTACCACAAAAAAAAAAAAAAAAAAAAAAAAAAAATAACAAAAAAAGTCCCAGGAGATTAGGGCTCCAGCATGCTATGGATAAACCAGTAAATATGAGGTTAGTTCATTGGTGGAATTTGTGAGAAAGGTCTTTTTAGAAAAATAAAATAAAATAAAGTTGAAGGGTTTGACCTCGTGAATCATTTTATTGAAAAGCATTTTAGAGAGTTGTTGGAAGTTTGGGAAGACATAAGTAGATATTTGAAGAATGCCAAGCAAATAAAAAAAATAAATAACTTTTAGAAAAGTAAAAACTCTTGTCTAAGAAAGGAAATAAAATGTCATAATGCTTGGCTCAGAATGAAAAATGTTTACATAGACATAATATTAACAACAGTAAATTTGGATTTAATTAATAAAACCATATGGGGAAGATGGGAAACAGAAAATGTGCATATATGAGGGATGCATTATAGTACTAAATTATAATCTTATAAATTTGGAAATCAAGGCATAATATCTATAACATAGAGAGGGAGAGAGACAGAGAGACAGACTTTCATAATAGATATCTCCTAGAAAAAATAAAAGAAACTTTACTTTTCATTTCACATTCATTTCTAAATATCAATGGTCACTCAAATGCCAAAGCCAGTGCTAGTTTCAAACTTTTAGAGTCACTAACTACTGAAGCCATTTGGAATCCACACTCTTTTGTAATAATAATTTTTAAAAAGAAGCAAAATTCTAAATTTTCTATAAATGAAAGAAATTCTAACAAAGTTCTGAGTTTTGAATTAGGATATTTCAATGTTTTTCTTTTTAAAGATATAAATACAAGTTTTTCCTGAATTTTTTTTTCCTATTTCCTATTTCTGAAGCCACAAGCATAAACTAATTTGCCTGATCCATCTCAGGTTAAAACCTAGGCAGTCCTGATGTAGTCTCCCCAC
Source organism: Phocoena sinus (assembly GCF_008692025.1). Lineage (NCBI taxonomy): Eukaryota > Metazoa > Chordata > Mammalia > Artiodactyla > Phocoenidae > Phocoena > Phocoena sinus. The sequence continues at coordinate 92,562,858 of NC_045763.1, forward strand.
AGTGTTAAACAGACTTTGGAAAATCCTGGGGAATCTGTGTCCCACTTCACTTTGGAAATATGGGAACACATATATTGTACAGCTTGACCAACATGGCAGGCAGAGTTGGATAATGAGTGTTACAGAATCTGCACTATGAAGAAATAGGCACTCCTAGAGAAGGGTAGACTTGAAGATGGGCTTAATCTTTGGCAATGACCTGTGTCCAGGCTATGTTTGACTCTAATCTCTCCCAACCTCCAGTGATGATTGACATATACACAGGAGGATAAAGGTTCAGGGCAGGAAAATGCAAGTAAGGCCAGTCCCCTTTCTTTCCACTTAAGAGGAAGGAGCAGCATTCTTTGAAAGAATTCTGGAAGATGACAAGCAAGAACATGAGTAGTGGCTTACCACAGAGTTAGAGGCACTGAGGATGAGTATATAGTGGGTCACCCAGGGATAGAGGTGAAACAACTCTTCTTTTTCCATACATACCATAAAGTGGTGACATTAATGTTTCAAGGTATGTTAGAATTATCCTTATAAGGATTTTGTATTCTCCCTTTCTCTCACATGTCTCAGATAATACCTTACATCATCTTGTCCTTGAAACAGAAGTAGGTGCACAGGCCAATATAGATTCCCTTGTATAGGTCTAGCCCATTCCCAAAACCAAGGATTTCTCTGAAATTTCCTAGTTTAGGTACAAATTAAAGTATGTCCAAGAAAGTGTCTGTTGCTCTTGATCTTCTATCTTCCACCAAATTAGATTGAAGTCATATTAGATTTTGGAACAGGTTTATATCATTTAGTTCATCCTTGTTAGATTATTAAAGTCAAATTTGGATTTTAATACATGTTTTAAACTTTAAAAATGGCAGGTTTAGTTTGAGAAGAAAAAAGATTTTTGTTGGGAGTATTGTATATTCATAGAGTTAAATCATCTGTGTTATACGAATGCTTTACATGCTGCTAAGTCAGGTATGTCCCTACTCTTATGCAATCAAGTCCATCATTACATGTAACCTAGAAAAAATGCTGACATATTTCCAATTAGGGTGAGCCTTCCTATCAAAAGCCTTCCTATCCTTTTTGATATCCTTCCTAAGCCTTCCAAAAGGCTTTTGATAGCCTTCTTATCAAAATCCTGTCCTAAATTTTGTTGCTTAAAGATGAATACTGTATGAGTATGAACCATTATGTTACGGACAGTCAAAAAAGCTAAGAAAATATGTTCAATATAATTGGGAAAGTGAGTCCATTTACAGGTCAGGCAAAGCTGCATTCTCATTATTCCAGAGATTTTGGAGGAAAAAATTTAAATGAGGAACTGGCAAGGATTCCAAGGGGGAAAATATCTCAAACAGCTTAGAAAAATATTTTCAAAATTTATTATTGCATTAATCGTATTTTATCTATTTTAATAAATATGTAATTTGAGAAAAGCTAATAAAATGTTAGGAGGAATAATCTTCATAATTATTCAAATACTTATTTACATCTAAGCATATATTAAACCTTTAGCACCAAACGTGCTGTCTGACATAAAATAGGCTTTAAATGAATTAACTGATGAGTGAGTAATTGAAAAAATATAGTTCTTCATTAGATATTAGCATGCAACCTCTGAAAAATAATCTACATACATATAGATATAGATAGTAAAATAATATTGATAATTGTGAATAAAGAATCAATTTTCACATCTGTAAAAATGTGGGTGTTAGTGTGAGATAGATTTGGGTATGAATTCAATTCCTACTACTTTATTGTGTGTCTGTGGGCAATTTACTTTCCACATGCACCTTCATGTTCCTAGCTAATAGTTGTAAATAACAGCTAACTCATAGAGAAGTTACAGAAACAGCATAATATATAGGGCATAGTGCCTGCCACAATGAATGTGCAACAAGTTTTACTTATTATCCCAATAAAACCTTATATTGACTACAAAAAAATAAATAAATAAGGCATTTGTATAAATTGAGTAGATACAAGTCAATTTAATTATTTCAATTCTCTCTACTTAAACATCTCTAATTTTTAAATTTTATAAAATTTAATTTAAATTTGCCTATAATCTGAGTTAAAATTGTAAATAAATAAAAATTGACTTCGCAGCAGTGATTAATTTAGTAATTGTATTACTACATGATATTTTGAACTATATGGCATATTTGAAAGAGCAATAAATTGTAAGAATATGTAATTGCTTTTCTAATGTAGAGTCACAAAGAATATCTGGTCCAGGAGTGGTTACTATCAATTTCAATATTCAAAGGAAAATAAAAATTTAAAATCTTCTCATTAAGTAATTTGAACGTTTCACATTTGATTAAATGAGAAAATTCTTTCAATAGGTTACCTATATAATGATTGCATTTATTTGGAATATCAGTGCAGTGTGGAGTGATAAGAAGGACACTGGAATGAGACTTCAGAGGCTCTAAGCTGCAGTATGGCTCTGATACTAAGTAGCAGTGTGATCTTGGGAAAGACATTTTCCTCTACATGTCTCAGGATACTGAAAAAGATGATATTTAATGTACTTGAACAGGCCTGCCTTCCATGGAGCCACTTTACAGCTAAGAAATAAATTCCCAAATCATAGAAGTTGAGTAATAAGACAGTTATTAGAAGGTGAAAATATATTATTTTAGTATCTGGCGTCTGAATTATCTCATAGGTAAAATCTTCCTCTTTAAGAAGATATCTTGAAAAACCACTGACAGAGTGAGATTCTGAGACAAGACCCCAAGAGTGTAAATGTGGTTTTCTAGGTCTGTACTAGAAAGAAGGAGATTTTTTTTTTCTAGGAAAGGACATAAAATTAGGAACTGATGAGGGAAAAGAGTTAGAGAAGCCAGTAAAACATTGTGAGATGACCATGGGGACATAAACTCATTCCCTCCCTACCATCCATCAACAGAAATCTTGACGGCTTTGGGTTTCCAAAGTAAGTGGGGATGGGAATATTATCAAGTCTTTCTAGCTCTCAAGGGGCAGGCAATCCCTAGATGACATCTGGCCCATATTTTGAGGGCCTATACAGGTTCATGTGAACTAAGGCTTTGGACCCCACTGCATATTGAATGAAATCACCACTCTCAAACTGAGCCAGCAGTAACAAAGTGTTGGGTACATGGAACAGAGTAGAATTGTGTTGATCCTTAAACAATGGAATAATTACCACAATTAAGTTAATTAACATATCTGTCACCTAATTTAGATAACTATTTTCTTTTGTGAGTGTGGTAAAATGATTAAGACTTACTCTCTTAAGAAAAAAAAAAGACTCTCAGCAAATTTCAAGTATACAGTACAGTATTATTAACTATAGACACTATGTGATACATTACAGCCCTAGAATTTATTCATCTTATAACTGAAAGTGTTATACCTTCTCGTTTCCCCCAGCACCCCCAGCCCCTGACAACCATCATTCTACTATCTGTTTCTACGAGCTCCATTTTTTTTTAAAGATTCCACATATAAGTGGGATCATACAGTTTTGTCTCTGTTTGTATGGCTTATTTCAATTAGTATAATGTCCTCCAGTTTCATTCATGTCATCACAGATGGCAGTATTTCTTTTTTTAATGGCTGAATAGTATTTCATTATATATAGATATACCATGTTTTCTTTATCCATTCTCCCACTGAGGAACACTTAGGTTATTTCTATACCTTGGCTATAGTAAGTAATGCAGCAATGAACATAAGAGTGCAGGTATCAATTCAAGATACTGACTCTCTTTCTTTCAGATATATACATAGAAGGATTGCTGGGTCATACGGTAGCTCTATTTTTAATTTTTGGGGAACTATTGTTTTCCATAATGGCTGTACCAATTTACATTCTTAACAGCAGTGTACAGGGTTCCCTTTTCTCCACATCGTTGTGAATATTTGTTATCTCTTGTCTTTTTGATAGTAGACACTCTAACTGGTGTTAAGTGATATCTCATTATGGTTTTGATTTGCATTTTTCTAATGATGTGTGGTGTTGAGCACCTTCTCATGTATCTATGGATTGTTTGTATGTCTTTTTGAAAAAATGTCTATTCCGGTCCTTTGCCCATTTTTAAATTGTGATATATATATATATATATATATATATATATATATATATATATGACTTGTAACTGTTCTTTATATATTTTTGGATATTAAACCCTTACCAGATACATAGTTTGCAAATATTTTCTCCCATTCTGTAGGTTGCCTTTTCTTTCTTTTTTTTTTAATGTTTCCTTTGTTATGCAGAAGGTTTTTAGCTCAATACAGTCCCACTTGTTTACTTTTGCTTTTTTTAGCTTGTACTTTTGGTGTCATGTCCATGAAATCTTTGACAAGACCAGTGTCACGAAACTTTTTCCCTGTTTTCTTCTAGGAGTTTTATGGTTTTGAATTCTACGTTTAAATCTTTAATTTATTTTGAATTAATTTTTTGAATGCTGTAAGGCAGGGGTCCAGTTTCATTATTTTGCATGTGGACATCCAATTTTCCTACCATCATTTCTTGAAAGGACTATGCCTTTCCCATTGCGTGTTCTTGGTGTCCTTCTCAAAGATCATTTGACCATATATGTGTGGGTTTATTTCTGGGTTTTCTATTCAGTTGCATTGGTCTATGTGCCTTTTTTTATGCCAGTACCATACTGTTTTAGTTACCATAACTTTGTAATGTAGTTTGAAATCAAGAAATGTGGTGCCTCCATCTTTGTTCTCTTTTCTCAAGATTGGTTTGACTATTTGGTGTGTTTATGGTTCCATACCATAACACTGGGTCAAAGAAGAAATCAAAAGAGTTATCAAAAATAACTTGAGGGGGATTCCCTGGTGGCACAGTGGTTAAAAATCTACCTGCCAATGCAGGGGACATGGGGTTTGATCCCTGTTCCGGGAAGATCACACATGCCACAGAGCAACTAAGCCTGTGCGCCACAACTACTGAGCTCGCTCTCTGGAGCCCGCAAGCCACAACTGCTGAGCCGGCATGCCACAACTACTGAAGCCTGTGAGCTTAGATCCCATGATCCACATAAGAGAAACCACTGCAATGAGAAGCCTGTGCACTATAACGAAGAATGGCCCCTGCTCACCACAGCTAGAGAAAGCCCGCATGCAGCAACCAAGACCCAATGCAGCCAAAGATAAAAAAATAAAAAATATAAATAAATACATAAATAACTTGAAACAAACACAAATGGAGTGTTATCAGAAGCATGGTGGGGAGAAAAGCTACCTTTTTCTCTCCTCTTCAATCTACAACCAATAAAATACCCACAACTCAACAGAGGTACCTCCACCCAAGACAAAAGGATGTAGCAGGATTCTACACATCTGTACATTTAAAGGTGAGTGGACTGGAACACATAGAAGAGGCAGAACTAAAGGAACAGAGGAGTTGGTACCTGCCATCCCAGCCCTCTGACCATGGTAGCTGAGCCCACAGCTTCAGAAACCTTAGCAACAGCAGGAGAAATGGTGCACAGGACTCCAGCCTCCAGACAACTCCAGTGCCTGTGGCCACAGGTAATTGGGCAGACATGGCAGTGGGGCCTGAAACCCCATTCCTCCAGCTGTTGAGGGGCCCATAAATTCTACACCTCCACACCCCCCCACTGGCTGTGGCAGAGGCCAGAAACCTTACAACACTGGACACAGTAGAGGTGCCTGTGTGACCCTGGTTTCCCCCCACAACTCTCACCCTCCCACCCCAGGGCAGAGCTTGTGTCTCAAGGGATTAGGGACAGGAGGAAGGAGCCCACCATCCCAGTGACGACAGGGGCTCTGGCGGAAGCAAGGCTGCAAGGAGCTCGGAGTCACAAGAAGCAACAACAAAGGCACAGAGCCATACCTCTTACACAGAAGATGGAGGCTGAAAAGTGCGAATTTCAAATATTTGTAACCAGAGGCAGCTCACTGTAGAGAAACCAAAAACTTGTGTCACAGCTCCACCTACTGGAAAATAAAGGACTCTAATTTCTAACGTCATTTAACTTTAAATGCATCGAAAGAGGAGCAATTTGTCAAGTAAAATGAACAATCACAAAATGAAAATGAAAGTTCTTCAGAAATCAGACCTAAACTCATGGAATATTGCTGTCTAACTGATAGAGAATTCAAAGTAACTGTCATGAAGAAGCTCAACAAGGTACAAGAAAACTCAGAAAGGCAGTTTAATGAGCTCAGGACTAAAATTAATGGACACGAGGAATATTTTACCAAATAGATTGAAGTTCTAAAAAGGAACGAAACATAAATTCTGGAGCTGAATAACTCAATAAATGAGGTGAATAATTCATTAGAACGCATTGAAATTAAAGCAGACCATATGGAAAAAGAGAATTAGTGAGCTCAAAGATAGAAGTCTAGAAGAGAGGAAAGAGAAACAGATATGAAAAATTCAACAAGAGCTATTCAACCCTTTTACGAAGGACAACATTAGGAAAATGGTTATCTCAGAAGGATAAGAAGGGAGAAAGGAAGCAGGGAGATAATTTAAAGAAATAATAGCTGAGAACTTCTCAGACTTTGGGAAGGACCTGGATATACAAGTCCATAAATCTAAGAGAACACCTAATTATTTTAATGTAAAGAAACCTTCTCCAAGACTCATAATATTAAATTGTCAAAAGTCAATGACAAAGAAAGAATTTTAAAGGCAGCCAGGGAAAAGGATGGTAACCTACAGAGGAGACTCCATTAGGCTATCATCAGATTTCTCAACAGAAACCCTACAGGCCAGGAGGGAATGCAATGGCATTCTCAAAATACTGAAAGATAATAGCTGTCACCTAAGAATATTCTATCCAATAAACATCATTCAGATATGAAGGAGGAATAAAAGACTTTCCCAAACAAATAAAAGCTGAGGGAGTTCATCAATACTAGATCTGCCTTATGAAAGATATTGAAAGGAGTTGTTCTTCCAGAAACAAAATGGTAAAAATACACAAAACTTTGAGCAAGGTGATAAATAGAACTAGAAAATTACAACTCTTTATCTGATTAGGTTTTTAAATACTTTATTATAGCATAAAGGTTAAAGGGAGAAAAAAGGAAAGGAAAAAAAACTACAACTGTCTCAGCAAACTCACAACATAAAAAAAGGATAATTTGAAACAGAAACGTAAAAGGGGAATAGGAAAAGGATGGAATTCATATATATAAATGAAGATAAGATGCTATCAGCAGAAAAGGGACTATTTTATCTATGAGACATTTAACACAAAAATCAGAATAACCACAAAACAAACATATAGCAGAGACACAAAGCATAAAAAAGAGGAAACGGATACAAATATCATAGAAAATCACCAAGCCAAAATGGCAGAGAGAAACACAAGGAAAAAGAAATGATAATGATCTAGAGCAACCAGAAGACAAAAGATAAAATGGCAGTATTAAGTCCTCACCCATCAATAATCACCTTAAATGTAAATGGACTGAATTTGCCAATCAAAGGCACAAAGAGTCTGGATGGATTAAAAACAAGACCCAACTATGTGCTGCCTCCGGGAGACTCAGCTCAGCTCTAAGGACAAACATAGGCTAAAAGTGAAATGATGGAAGACAGTGTTCCAAACAAATAGCAGCCAAAAGAAAGCTAGTGTAGCTATGCTCATATCAGACAAAATATACCTAAAGTCAAAAAAAAGGTAATAAGAGACAATATACAAAAATAAAGAGGATGATTCATCAAGAAGTACATAGAGTAATTAATATATGCACCTAAAACAAGAGCACAAAAATATATAAAACAATTATTAACAGACCTAAAGGTAGAAATTGACAGCAACACAATAATAGTAGAGGACTTTAACACCCTACTTACATCAATAGACAGATCATCCAGACAGAACACAATAAGGAAACAGCCTTAAATGAAACATTAGACTAGATGGGTTTGATAGATTTGTACAGAACATTCCATCCAAATGCAGCAGACTACACGTTCTTCTGGAGTGCATTTGGAACTTTCTCAAGGATAGACCATATGTTGGGACACAAAACAAGTCTCAATAAATTTAAGAAAATTGAAATCATATCAAACATTATTTCTGATAAAAATGGAATGAAACTAGAGCTCAACTATAGGAAGAAGACTGGAAAAGTCATAAATACATAGATACTGAACAACATGATACTGTACAAGTATCAAAGGAGATACTTTGTACTGTACAAAGAAATCAAAGGAGAAATCAAAAATTACCTGAAGATAAATTAAAATGAAAATAAGACATATCAAAATCAATGGAATACAGAAAAAGCGGTACTAAGAGGGAAGTTTAATAGCAATACAGACCTCCCTCAAGAAATGAAAAAATATCTCAAACAATCTAAACTTACCGCTAAAGGAACTAGAAAAAGGAGAACAAATGAAGCTCAAATTTAGTAGAAGGAAGGAAATAATAAAGATCAGAGCAGAAATAAATGAAATGGAGACTAAAAAAACAATAGAAGAGATCAAATAATCTAAGAGCTGGTTCTTTGAAAAGATAAATCAACAAACTGTTAGCTAGACTCACTAAGAAAAAAAGAGAGAAGCCTCTGATAAATAAAATCAGAAACAAAAGAGGAGAAATAACAATGGATACCATAGAAATACAAAGAACTGTAAGAGAATGTTTTGAACAACTGTACACCAACAATTTGGACAACCTAGAAGAAATGGACATATTCTCAGAACCATACAACCTTCCAAGACTGAGTTGTGAAGAAATCGAGGATCTGAATAGACCAACCACTAGTTCAGAGATTCAAACAGTAATCAAAATCTCCCATAAAACAAAAGTCTGGGGCCAGACGACTTCAGAAGGGAATTCTACCAAACACTCAAAGAAGATCTAATACCTATGCTTCTCAAACTATTGAAAAAAATTAAAGAGAAGGGAACACTTCCTAACTCATTTTACAAGGCCCATATCACCCTGATACCAAAACCAGGCAAAGACATCACACAAAAAAAGAAAGTTACAGGGCAATATCTCTGATGAAAATGGATGCAAAACTCCTCAACAAAATATTGGCAAACCAAATTCAACAATACATTAAAAGGATCATACACCATGGTCAAATGGGTTTAATTCCAGGGATACAAGTATGGTTTAACATTCATAAATCAATCAGTGAGATACACCACATTAACAAAATGAAGGATAAAAATAGTATGATCTTCTTAATAGATGCAGAAAAAGCATTTGACAAGATTCAACGCCCATTTATTATAAAAATGATAATGTGGGTATAGAAGGGATGTACTTCAAAATAACAAAGCTCATATGTGAGAAACCCACAGCCAACATCACAGTCAATGGTGAAAGGTGGAAAGCTATCCCTCTAAGATCAGAAACAAGATAGGGATGCCCACTCTCATCACTCTTATTCAACATAGTTTTGGAAATCCTAGTGAGAACAATTTGGCAAGAAAAAGAAATAGAAGACATCCAAATTGAAAAGAAAGAAGTAAAACAGTCACAATTTGCAGATGAAATTATTTAAGATATAGAAAACCCTAAAGACTCTACCAAAAAACTAAATGAATACAGTACAGTAACAGGATATAAAATCAATATACAAAATCTGTTGCATTTATTTATAATAACAGTGAGACATCAGAAAGAGAAATTTAGAAACAATCCCATTTACAATCACAACAAAAATACCTAGGAATCAATTTAACCAAGGAGGTGAAAGACTTATAGACTGGAAACTATAGACATTGTTGAAAGAAATGGAAAAAGACACAAATACATGGAAAGATATTCTGTGCTCATGAATGGAAAGAATTAACATTGTCAAAATGTCCATATTACCCAAAGCAATCTACAGATTTAATGCAGTTCCTATAAAAATCCCAAGGACATTTTCCCCAGAAATAGGAAAAAGTGAAATATTACTATTTGCAACAGTATGGATGGAACTTGAAGGCATTATGCTAAGTAAAATAAGTCAGACAGAGAAAGAAAAATACTGTATGACTTCACTCATATATGGAATATAAAAAAAACTAATAAACAAACAAATACACAAAAACAAAATATATGAACAAACCAAACCAAAAACAACAAACAAATAGATGCAGAGAGTCAGGGTGGAGGGTGAAATGGGTAAGTGGTATCAACTGTATGGTGATGAATGGAAAATAAATTTTTGGTGGTGAGCATATTGTAGGGTATACAGAAATAGAAATGTAATGTTATACATATGAAACATATAATGTTATAAATCAATGTTACTTCAATAAATTTTTTTTTAAATGACAGTGGATACACAGCATATGAAATCTTACAGGGTGCAGCAAAAGCAATTCTCAGGGAGAAGTATAGTAATAATTGCCTATATTAAGAAAAAAAAAGGATCTCAAATAAAAAATTTAACTTCACACCTCAAGGAACAGGAAAAGAAGGAACAAGCTAAACTCAAGGTAAGAAGTAGGAATAAAATAATAAAGATTAGAACAAAAATAAATGATATAGAGACTAGAAAAACAACAGAAAGATTAATGAAACTAAGCTGGTTTTTTGAAAAGATAAACAAAATTGACAAACTTTTAGTTAGAACAACTAGGAAATAAAGAGAGAAGACTCAAACAAATAAAAGCAGAAATGAAAGGGACGTTACAACTGATAACACAAAATATAAAGGATCGTAAGAGACTACTATGAACAATTATATGCCAAGAAATTAGATAACCTAGAAGAAAGTAATACATTTGTAGACCATACAACCTATCAAGACTGGAAAACATACAACCTATCAAGACTGGGTAAAAAGTAAATAGAAAATCTGAAATAAATAGAAAATCTAAGCTCAGGGCCAGATGACTTTACTGTTGAATTCTACTAAACACTAAAAGAAGAATTAATGCGAGTCCTTCTCAAACTCTTCCAAAAACAAAAACAAACAAAAAAAATCAAAGAGGAAGGAACACTTCTGAGCTCATTTTATGAGGCCAGAATTATTCTGATTCCAAAATCAGATGATGACATTACAAGAAAGTAAAATTACAGAATAATATCCCTGATGAACATAGATGCAAAAATCTTCAACAAAATACTATCAAACTGAATTTAACACACATTAAAAAAGATCATACACCATGGTCAAGTGGGATTTATACTTGGGATGCAACAATGGTTCAATATACCAAATTAATAAATGTGACACACCACATTAACAGAATGAAGGATAAAAAAATATTATTATATAAGTAGATGTAGAAAAACATTTGAAAAACTTCAATATACTTTTATGGTAAAAATCTTAACAAATTAGATATATAAAGTATGTACCTCAACATCATAAAAGCCATATATAATAAGCAGACAAGTAACATACTCAGTGGTGAAAAACTGAGAGCTTTTCCTCTAAGATAAGGATGCCTGCTTTTGCCACTTTTATTTAACACTGTACTGAAAGTACTAGCCAGAACAGTTAGGCAAAACAAAGAAATACAAGGCATCCAAATCAGAAAAGAAAATTAAAATTGTCTCTTTATAGATAACATGATTTTATATATAAAAATTCCTAGAGACTCTACCAATAAAACTTTCAGAACTCATAAACTATTTCAGTAAAGCTGTAGGATACAAAATCAGTATACAAAAATCAGTCACATTTTTATACATAGTAAACTTTCTAAAAGATAAGACAGCAATCCCACTTACAACAGCATGAAAAACAATAAAATACTTAGGAATACATTTAACCAAGTAGGTGAAAGACCTGTACACTGAAAACCATAAGACACTGATGAAAGAAATGAAGACACAGGTAAATGAAAAGATACCCCATGTACATGGATTAGAAGAATTAATTTTGTTAAAAATGTCCATAATACTTAAGGATCTACAGGTTCAACATGATCCCTATCAAAATTTCAATGGCATTTTCACAGAAAGAGAAAAACAATCCTAATATTTATACATAACACATGGTTTATTAACAGGTTGGATATTTGCTCAAAGGTGATCCATAACAGATTTATTTGATGGGTTAAAGTCACTAATATGCTCCATCTATATTATGTTGTATAATATAGTTGAGCATTGGAATCCCAGGAGAGACTACATTCAGCTAGTAATCAGGGAATGTTTGTAAAAGTGCCACCAAAATGGTGAAGGAGTGGAATGCTTAGGAGTATGAAAAGTGAAGGATAAATATAGAAGATTTATAGGCCCCACCATTAGAAATCAGACATGCTCCCAGAGAAACTAGTGTTGGTGTTTTTGTCCTCAATTGCATGATATCTGACTAGGTAATATAAAGACTCACTATTAAATGTTTGGCAATATATGAGCAGAAAGAAGAGAAGACCACTATATTTGTGTTAGTTCTGGAGAGACTATTTTTTTCTATATATTTACTCTATCTATAACTAGGTACTATTGTGAAAAAAGAAAAGAGAAAGAAAGCATTGTGTTTTTAGTGAGGAAGATGATTTTGATGAGGTTGGGAAACTAGTCAAGATGTTGCTAGTGAAAAATGGGGAGAAACTGAATATAGGCAGTGTTGTAAAGATAGAAATTAAGGAAATAATCCTTACAGTATTCAGGAAGTAGAATTAAGAATGTTTCCTGTTAATGTAATATAGATGGTGAAGAATGATTTAAGAATAACCTCTAAAATTTGTGATTTAGTATAGAAGATAGATGGTACCATCACTAAAAAGGAGAACATGGTGAATATGAGTGGAGAAGAATTAGAGAAGAGTTGATAAAGAATTGAAAAGGAATAAAGAATTGGAGGTGAATGAAATGGAATAAAGATGATAATTCAGGTTTGAACACATGAGTTTCTAGGTAGTGATGTTCAGTGGGCAGCTGAACATATAGATTCAGCCTTTATAAGAAAAACCTTTGCTGCATATACGTATTTTGGAGTCTTCAATATACAAGGTAGTTGAGGCCTTATGTGGAGTTTTACTTATGTTTATAGAGTGAAAAGAAAGGAAAGGAATGGAAGGAAGGGAAGAAAAAGGAATGGAAAAGATGGGAATGGAAACAGTGAAGGTTTGGAAAAAGGAGTTTTAAAGAGGATAAGAGATAGCTATGGAGCTAAGAACTAGGACTTACTGTAACAAAAATAAAAGAACTAAAATTAGGAAAAGAGTCATAGGAAACATATAGGGGCAGAAGTGCTGGATAGACAACTGGTTACCTTGCCATTGGTGACCTTGGTAGTATCAGTAGAGTGGTGCAACTGGAAACCGCCTCTGTGAGAATCATATGGGGGAGGATTAACAATTTCAAATAACCCTGTTTAGAAATCTAAAGCTTAAATAGAATCAGAACATAAAAGTAATTTGAAGACAATATACACAATATGGGCATTATAGAGTGTACATGATTTTGTAAAAGAAATGTATGTTTACAAGGAGATTAGTAAATGTTTGAAAACGAAGTAGCTTTATAGATTTTAATTTAATTGCATAAATTTTTGATAGTTTGTGTTTTCACAGTACTGTGGCATTTAAATTTTTTAGCTTTGCAGAATTGCTGACTGAATTGAAATAGATAGCTTAGGTTCTCTGATTTCCATTTAAATGCTCAACAAACTGTCACAAGGAAGTAGTTTTGCACGATTTATAACAACTTTAAAACATTTGCTGCTGTGCTATGACTACATCCAGTTATACGAAATATGACTTTCAAAATTACTTTTTTCCATTACCTGGACAAGTTAGGGTTAGTATAGGAGGAAGTGGCTGCCTAGATGTAGGAGGCTAATACAGTTTTGAACATTTGATATACTCACATAAATCCTCTGCACACACACAAAAAGGAAAAGTTGCAGCAACGGTTTCTTACAGATAAAACTTAATTAAAAAGAGTTGAGTTTTCAGGGTTGCATTTTCTATTTCCGAACCAGATATTTTTATTAAGTGGCAGAGTTCTCAATATTAGCTATTGAATTTCAGATGATTTCAATGCAATGAAAACTATGGCTAGTTCTTATCTTCCTCACCCCAGTCAACAGTATTGTAATTTAATCTTTTCCTACAATATCTAATTCGGTAACCAAAAAAAGCAATCAGTATGAGTAAAATGATAGGAAAATCAGTTAAAAAACTTTTTCTTTAAATTTTAAGCTCCTTGAAAACTGAGCATCTTTTTCTCTATGATCCCATGAAGGCTGAACAGTAATAAATATCCATTGAATTAAAATTTTTAATTCTTTCATCAATGCTCTTAATCTTAATATATTTCAAATTTCTTGGAGTCCTTTTATTACACTGACAATATGAAATTTAGCATTAACCTGAAAGATAACTGGGTCTTATCCTCTAAATAATTCTTTTATAGCAAATAGATGTTTTTCAGACATTAAGTTGTTTTGTAATTCATAATTGTAATTTTAAAATAATCTGAGGATATTTTCCCCCAAAGACTGCTAAATATAACCTTTTCTCTAAATCCACTGATACTTTAACACAGAAAATTAAAGAGAAGTGTGTTTTTTTCCCCTAAGCTAGATTTAGTGGAAATGGGAGAGATTAAAGAAGAAATACCTCATTACATAAGTTGTGAGAAAATAGAAAAATTTTCCCCTGGAAATCTGTATGTGGATGAACCACATTCCCTTTTTACAATAAAAGACAACTAAGATCCAGAAGCAGAAAACATATATTTACAAACTGGGAAGACAGTAAGAATGAATATGAAGCGTGAAGAATTAGGGCTGTTCATAATCATTTCAACTTGGATTTCCCCATAATTTATGTGTCTGTTTTTTAAAATTGGTTTTCATTTATACCAGAAAATATATTTATTTACTATCTAGATCTATTTCTGTCAATATAAAAATTCAAATGTGAAAGGACAATGAATAAAATTTTAAAAATTAAGGCTAAAGTAAAACTACACCTTATTTTTAATGTGTTTTAAGGAAGGAATTGGAGAAATATTTACTTAGCAGTTTAAAATTAACAAAGATTTTAGATTTTTATTTCAAAATTTAGCAATGAGCAATCAGATGTGTCACATGTAATCCTCATATATTTTTTGAGGGTGAAAATCATACTGAATGTAGCAACAGAAAGTAGGAGAAAAAATTGGACAAAAACAATACAACGGGGCTTCCCTGGTGGCGCAGTGGTTGAGAGTCCCCCTGCTGATGCAGGGGACATGGGTTCATGCCCCCGTCTGGGAAGATCCCACATGCCGTGGAGCGGCTGAGCCCGTGAGCCATGGCCGCTGAGCCTGCGCATCTGGAGCCTGTGCTCCGCAACGGGAGAGGCCACAACAGTGAGAGGCCCACGTACCGCAAAAACAAACAAACAAAAAACAAAACAATACAACGGTGTTCTTTAATCTTGAATATTTTTTTTTTGCATGACTACTTACTAACATAAAAGAATATGGTGTCATATATGTTACCTATGATTGAGTTATATAAATATATACAATGTAGGATTAAAGTAAATGAAATTAAAATTCATAATTCTGGGCATATTTATAATGCTAAATAACAGTATATAAAACAGTATGTAGTAATGAGTATAGCATAAATAAGCATTTAATTATTACTTATTTTTCTATGAATAATGTTATTATGAAACAGGGAATGGGATGAAATGAAATTTGCAGAGTAAATGATGAAACTGAGTCTGATATACATCCATTATACCTATGATGGAATTTATCTGGTTAAATCAGTGCTCTGTTTACACATTGCTGACCATCTGCTCTGTCACCTAAAGTGATTCCGTTATGAAACAGAATCCAAAGATATCTCATCTTCCATTCCTTGTTATTTCTGCATGTCAACATAACTTCAACCAGCTAAAAAAAGTAAATATTCACTACCAGCTTAACCTCTAGGATATGTTAATGAAATTATATTTTAGATTCATGGCAGCATATTAAAACCTTTTATAATTAAAAGTTGTCATTTATAAACTTGCTACATCTTCTGTCAGAAAATGAAAGCCACTTTCTAAGTAACAGTAAATATGTTGTTAAATAATGACTAGTAAGTAAACTTTAAAAGTAAGAATTTGGTAGCAAAGCATGTGAATATATTTATATTTATATAAATATATATATTTAATATATATACAAATTACAGGGAGAGATAGTGAAGGTAAATTATTCAAAGAAAATGTAACAGGGAAAAGCCAAATCTGACTGCATGTTGGATCCGTTTCTTTTACTTTAACCTTTGCTTCCCGTTGCTTTTGTTCACTAAAAGGATACTGTCTGTACATAATGGCCTGCCTCGGGGAACCCTCCCCCTCTGCCTGAATGTTAAACCAAAGTGCCTTTGTTCAGGGAAATATCTGCACCCTCTCCTCCTGTGGATGGCTGCAAGAAAGATGAAATGAACATATCCCCTCCCTGAGGCTGGCCATCCCAGGGGATATTTGCAAAACTACGGCCTTTTTACTTTACTTCCTCATCCCTTCCCTCTCTCTGTGTTATAAAAGAAACTGGTATCCAGACCCCCATAAGATGTTTTTTCGGAGACACTAGTCTGCCATCCTCTTCGTCTGCCGGCTTTCTGAATAAAGTCGTATTCCTTGCCTCAACACCTCATCTCCGATTCATTGGCCCGTCGTGTGGCAAGCAGAGCGAGCTTGGGCTCGGTAACAAATACTTTTCTTGTAAAGTAGTAATGACGTGTGGAGGAAGGCCTGACAAATCAAAGGAAGATAATATATTGACCTTCTATGCAAGAATCTAATGGACAAAAAGTCTGCACATTTTAAATATGGACAAAATGTCTGCACATTTCGCTAGATTAGCCTAGGGGAAAAACACACTTTAATTTTCTGTGTTAAAATACCAGTGGATTTAAAGAAGGGGTTATATTTAGCCATCTTTAGGGGGGAAATATCCTCTTAGATTATAACTAGACATGAATTATGAAACAGCTGAATGTCTGAAAAATATCTATTTACTATAAAAGAATTATTTAGAGGATAAAACCCAGTTATCTTTCAGGTTAATGATAAATTGCATATTGTCAGTGTAATAAAAGGACTCCAAGAATCTTGAAATATATTAGGATTAAGAGCATTGATGAAAGAATTAAAAAATTTAATTCAATGGATACTTGTTATTGTTAAGCCTTCATGGGATCACAGAGAACAAGAAGATGCTCAGTTTTCAAGGAGCTTTAAACTTAAAGAGGAAAAGTTTTATGACCAATTCTCCTATCCTTTTACTCTTACTGATTGCTTTTTTTGGTTACTTGTTATTCCTTTTATGGTCTAGTAAGAATTGTGAGAGAATAGAAATTTTCTCTTTTCCAGAATACCTTCCTGGTTTGAAGTACTCTGAAAAGTGCCATTCTCTGCTATTTAATTTATTTGCCAAATGTTTGTTTCTTGAGCCTGGTTTTGTCAGTCTTTCTATCTGATTATGTGTTTCTCAAGAGCAGCAGTCAGAACCAATGGCTATTTCTTTTACAAATTTTTATAAAGCCTAGGAAAATGTTTTAATATAGTGACTGCTTAAAACTGTTGATCATTGTTAGTCTGATGATTAATAAATAAAGGAAAATTGACTTTTTTCTCTTTAATAAGTGATTTTATAAAGTGCCCTGAAAAACTCGAAGTGCATTATTTTCCTCATCATATCATTATATGGTGTAAGTAAACAGAGTCGGTTAAAAATAAAGAAATAAGGAGCAGAATTATGTTGAAATAGCTTGTCACAAGGTGGCACTGCTGTTTCAAATATGAGGCTATACCTACCCTTTCTCTTCTTCGGGGTGATCTTTTAAAATATTTTAAATGCTTTGAAAATACTTCGTATTACCTTAAGGAGTTTAGATCTCAGATAAACTTTTAGAGTAGCATCCACAATTAGTGTTGCCTATTGGCTATAATTTTTGCAGGTTTTTTTTTTTTCATCAAGATGTGTAAAATTCCCAGTCTCAAACATCCAACTTTGATTGAATTTAGACATACTAATCTAAGGGAAAAAAATAAGCAGACAGACATATTTCAGTCCATAATACTTCTATTTTTGACTTTCATCCCTTCTTTATTGACTTCTTAAGAAAATAATCAATTTCATAAAAAGTCATTGTTAGGGTGTGACAATCAACTTTTGTCCATTAAGTTAGTAATTACTATTATTTCTAGGAAAGAGAAAAGATATAAGATTCTGAATTGGTATTTTGAAAAGAAGGCAGTGTCATAGAACTTACTACCAAAGCACATCTCATATGCACAAAGTTGAAATCAGAACTGAATAAAATACCATCACACGCTCTTACATTCTCTGTGAGAAATATTCATTGAGGCTTATTTTCACTGTACATATGATTTCTCTAGCTATAGTTAAAAATACAGAGTATCACTTTTTTACATGAATGCAGTACTTTCAGAATAAAGTATCTAAGCTATAGAAGCCAAAAGGTGAGAGGTGATGCTCATTAAGCAGGCTGGAAAGACTAATAAGAATAAACGTTAGCTAAAGGCAAACAGTCACCTTCACAAGTTTAAAGAGAAAAGAATAATGCTAAAAACAACCTTCCTGCCTGAAGTTACCAAGAGAGATAGAAATAGTTTAAAAGTACATTTTTAGAAAGAATAGCATAACAGCTTTTAAGCTCAACAAATTGTATGTTCTTAAGGAATAATTCAAGTTACAGCTCAAACCTTGAATGAACCTGCTTGCCATAGGTAGATAACTTCTGTTTGTCTCTGGATTTAACACATGGTTTGGTCATGCTAGCATGCACGGAAGGTATACCTTCTGCAGTTAGTCTGGAATAAGCCAGTCCTCTGAATATTCTTTTTTTTTTTTTTTTTTTGCGGTACACGGGCCTCTCACTGTTGTGGCCTCTCCCGTTCTCCCGTTGCGGAGCACAGGCTCCGGACGCGCAGGCTCAGCAGCCATGGCTCACGGGCCCAGCCATTCCGTGGCATGTGGGATCTTCCCGGACCGGGGCACGAACCCGTGTCCCCTGCATCGGCAGGCAGACTCTCAACCACTATGCCACCAGGGAAGCCCCTGAATATTCTTATTATTAGTTACTTGGAAGTAAGAAGAAGAAAGAGGAAAAAGAGAAGAAAATAAGACTAAACAAAAACACAAATCCCTCCAGTTGGAGATTCCTACATTAATGTCACTTTATCAGAGAGTCCCTTCCTTGACTACTCCTCCCTCTTTACCCTCAGTACGCAGACATGGCAGATACAGACTTACGTGTTATGTCTCCCTCACTAAACTATAAACTCCATGAGAGCAGGATTACTGTTTTGTTCACTACTGCATCTTCAGTGTTTCAGACACTTAACACATAATAGGTCTCTCAATAAATATTTGTTCAATAAATGAATGAATTTTCATACATCATGAATATATAGATATAGTTGCTTTATTTCATAATAGTAAGCAACCTGTAATAGATATTTATTAAATATGAATTTTGGGTGCTCTTACTAGACAATGCCTGAAATCTGGCTTTACCTAACTGACTAAAACTTTTGGATGTCCTGTATCATTTTTCTCTAATCAACATGTAACATAGAACATACAAGAAATATGTCGAAGTTTGAGGAATCAGAATATTTGGGCTGTGGCCACAAAGGGGACTTGCCAAGTGGCATTTACTTGGTAAATTCATCATATATTAGTTCTGACTTCAGTATTAGACAGACAAACATTCAATCTTCTTATACAGTCTTCTTACTGGAGATAATAATATTTCCTGAATGATAATTTAGTCAACCAGAACTGCTCAAATTGGGGCATGCTTGCCTCCTGGGAATAGCTGGCTGAATGCCATAGCCACTCCCATGGAGGTGAGAGCAGAAAGGTACAGATAAAGTGAGGCAGAGAGCTTTGGTCTAGGCCTAAGCTTAAGCAGGGCTTCCAAACATTTTTCTCTACATGCTTCTATGGACAGAGATTGGGGATATAGCTTGAAAAAACTAACCTTGAATTCTAAGAATATAACTTAAATATCTTTACATATTTTATAGTTTACTTCATAATATATCCATGTTTCTTTTTAAATAAAAATAATATTCTGACCCTTTTAATATCAAAAGATGATGCTCTGGGTTGCTGTTCTCTCCCAGCAAGGGTGTGTGAAGCCATTTGTGTGTGGACTCAGATACCACTGACACAGAGTGAAATAGAGTACTCAGCTTGGTAAGTGTGATTTAAGCCAACATTCATCCATTTATATATTTCAGCCACCTATTATGTGCCAAATACTGTGCCATGTGCTTGGGAAACAAAGATAGGCAAGACAAGTTTGAGTAACAAGCTAATAAACAAATAAGTACAATGTGGTAATTTCAGTGATAGAGGTGGGCATAGGTTGCTGTGGGAGTTGAGGGGGTGGTAAGTAGTTGAGCCTGAGTTAAGGGAAATTTTATTAGGACAAGCTTCCTAGATGAGTAGGATTCAACAAGCAGAAGAGACAGAGTAGAATAGAAGAGGCATGAAGAGAAAAATTAAGTGTATTTGCAAAATCCATCTTTACATAGAGGTATGCCTATTACCATGATGGCTATATCAAGAATTTGAACCAGAGTATTCCTAGAAAACATTTAAATGAACATTGCTGAAGTCTACTTCCCCCATTTTTTTCCATTTCAATTAAAAATCTGACCTTGTTAAATGGCACTTTTTTCTTTAGTTATTTAATACTTCAGTCTTGCTGGCTTCGAGTTATTTAGTATTTTCTCTATTTATTCTAAGACTTTCTATCAATATATTAACTGTTCTTTTTTTTCTGAAAGACAGAACTCACTTTAAATATATCCATCAGTTGTAAGGTGATCCAGATTTGAGATGTTAAACTGTTTAAAAAGTATCAAATAATGAAGGAAAAAATGATGTTCCTGTCTTACTTTATTTTACCAGAGTGTATCACTACTCTGATTACACAGTATTTAAATTTCAGAGAGTAAAATTATTTTACGTTCAAGCCCTGAGTAGCACTTTACTATCACTTTTGTATACTAGGCTTATAGTTGTCATTATTAATATTAATAAATGTTTTGCTTTCAAAACTTTCCCCTCTACCTCCGCATCTTTCTTTGTGGAGGAAGTGAGGAAGAGAAGGAAGAACATAACAGGAGTAAAATTATGTTGAAATATGGAAAATTGCTGTTTCTTGAGATTATTGTTGGTACTTTGGGTACCATATTATGTAGTCTTAAATGATGAAGATAATGTAACCCAACATATAAGCATAAAATTAAGCTTAGATAGAAGTAAACACCTTTTCTCCCACCCACCTCTCCTAGTACACTGATGTAGTCAGTGTGATCAAGTGTACTCTCAAGAGACTATGATTAGCTTAATAAAACCCCAACCAAATGCTACTAAATGGTATAGATCCCACCAAAAGAATTACTGGAATAGAAAATCTGAATGTCTGACCCTCAAATAAATAAAAGAGTCTAAGATAATGAAACATCATTGTGTTAGGTCAAATTCTAACATGGTCTTCCAAGATTCTTTCACCCGGGGGCTTCTGGATATGATGGAGTAGTTACTCTCATGATTAGGTTATCTTACATGAGACAATTGACTTAAAGAAAGCAAAGTTATCTGAGATAGACCTGATCTATCCGGTGAGTTCTTGAAAGCGACTGAGTTTTTGAAGAAAGATTTTGATGTGAGGGAGGTTCTCAGACTTTGCTGGCTTTTAAGATGGAGGGGACCATGTGCAAAGAATGTGGGAAGCCTCTGAAGTGTAGCGGGGTCATTTGTTGATCCAGCAAGGAAACAGGGACTTTAGTGCTCTTGCTGCAAAAGACTGCATCCTGCCACAGCCACACAAGCTTGGAAGAGAACTCTAAGCTCCAGGTGAGCATGAAGCTTGGCTAAAACCTTGATTGTGGCTTTGACTTGAGATGCTGAGCAGAGAGCCCAACCTCACTCTTTTGGACTTCTCACCTACCTAACTGTACGGTAATAAATGGGTATTGTGTTAAGCCACTCTTTGTGGTAATTTATTATGCAGCAACAGAAAACTAATACAATCATGAAGACCAGTCTGAATAACTAACCAACCTCTACCTTCTGCCTGGCACGTACCAGCATATCCCCACATGCAGTCACTTCTATCGGGCTTTTCTCACTTAACTAAAATTCTTTTCCATCTTAAAATAATAATAATAGTTAATATTTATTGATTACTTTCAACATGCAGTACTGAGACATATGTGAATTATATCCTTCAGTTGTCTCACTGACCCCACATAGATGATACTATTTACTATTTCCATTTACTGAAGAGGAAACTGGAAGAATTAGATTCAGTACTCATCCTGATATCACAATTTGTTTAATACACACAGTGAGTTGGGATAAGAATCCAGATATTCTGATTTCAGAATCCATGTGCTTTGTTTTTAGAAAATGAAAATAATGTAAAAATTTAAAAAAAATAGTGAAATTCCATCAGCAAACAACCACCACTGTTAATGATTTAGTGATCATTCTTTAGCAAGATTCCCTCAACAAATACACAAATGTATAAATTTGTATAAGTGGAGTCAAATATAAATGTCCTTTTATAAAAAAAATGGTTATTTTCTTATTTCTTCTTTTCTCTATTTCCTCCCTTTCCTTTTCAATCAATTCTTTACTTTTATTTACCTTCTCAACTTGTCCCCACCCTAAGTAATAAATAGCTTTGCACCTCTTTCTATATGCTTGTGTTATATAGATATATAAAACATAATTTCCTCATTTTATGTGTATGTGTATATATATATATATATATATATATATACTTATACATGTGTGTATATTTGTGTAATTTTTAGAGAGTTTTGTAAAGATGAGGTTATTTTATATAAAGTTATTTGTTTCTCTTCTTTATCACTTCAATATATGGCCACACAGAGCCTTGTGGAATATATTAAGGACTTTATATTATGAGAACAATGAAGAGTATTAAGCTGAGAAGGTGACAAGATTGGATTTGTTTTGAAAAATTATCTTGGTTGCAGAATAGAGGAAGGCTGGAGTTGATGCAGGAAGACCAGTTAGTCATCTATTTTGGTGGTCCAAGCAAGGAATGATAGCAGTTTAGATTAGAATAGCAGTAGATGGTGTTAGTGAGAGGTCAATGGATTCAAATAGATATGTAAGAAATAAAATCTATAGGCTTCGGTGGAGGATTTGATAAGGAAAAGAGAGTTGTCAATGATGTTTGTCAACGATTGTTCCCTAAGTTGTCAAAGATGTTTCCTAAGTTTCTAGAAAGATGGATGTTGGTTCCAATTTACTGAGCTGGTGCCATTTTCTTCCTGTTTTCCCCCTACTTGAGAAAGGCCAAGTTTGACCATAAGTTCAGTATGATTTTTAGGCTACAGAAATAGTAGCACAAGATAGGAAATGGGTAAACTCACAGGTGGCATGGCTAGGCCCTTTATCTTCTCTCACTCATGAGCATTTGAAGAATTCTTCAGCTCCCCTTAAGTGCTCATTCTTATGGATTTCCATTGAATTTTACGTTCTCTCTCCTTGAGGAAAGGAATGGATTTCTGTCCTCTCTGTAATGGTTTCCTCTCATCTCAGCTCTGTTTAGATGATTTTTTATTCCAACCAAAATAATCTTGCTACCCAGACTGGAATACACTGCAGAAATCTTCACTTAAAATTTTATACATTTTTTTTCTAATTACAAAAGAAATGCCTATTTGCTTAACATGTATACAGAATAATAAAGAATATAGAAATAAGTAGAAATCTATATAGTCTACTATTCAGTCACACTACCTGAATAGTGCCTCCTAAATTGTATAATTTGGTATCCTATATTGATACCTACTGTTAGCATTCGTGCTTTTACTTCCATTTTTTAAAAAGCAAAACAAAACACTGAGGAACAAAGAAAATATACTGTATATTCATTTATACATATTTTCCCCCAATGAATACAGTATGAGACTTTTCCCAGTTTCATTTAAATTTAGCTACAACAAAGAAGCTGAGACAAAAAACCCATAAACTTAAAAGGTACCAAAGTACAAGTGATGATCCCATTTTTACAAATAAACTGTTTTCATTTCCTATACTTACAAAAGTGAGTCAAAAAGTGAAATTGCAATAAAATGCAATAAAAATGTATCATAGAAATTGTCAAATGATGAAATGATCAAATGGTGAAAGACACGGGAAGAGTGGATAGAATTTGTAACTAGCTATTAAGAGATCTGAAGTTTAAAATTCCTTCTATCACTCATAATTCAGAAAGCAGATGTACCCAGGGTTAGAAAGTATAGTCCCTACCTTTCTTGGTTACTCTCATTTCTTCCTATTTCTCCTCCAAATTGGAGCATGGGGGATAGAGATAGCCAGTATTTAGTGAGAACCTGTAATTTCCAAGGTATTATAATATATTCTCTTATAATTTTGTGCAATGACAATTTTATAACATGCACAAAAAAGAGCAAATAATATAATGAATTCCATTTGTTCATAGCTTTAGCAATCATCGTTATTTTCCCAATCTTGTTTTATACACTGCTGCCCTCCCCATTTTTTGTGCTACACTATTTTTTTTTTTAACATCTTTATTGGGGTATAATTGCTTTACAATGATGTGTTAGTTTCTGCTTTATAACAAAGTGAATCAGTTATACATATACATATGTTCCCATATCTCTTCCCTCTTGCATCTCCCTCCCTCCTACCCTCCCTATCCCACCCCTCCAGGCGGTCACAAAGCACCGAGCTGATATCCCTGTGCTATGCGGCTGCTTCCCACTAGCTATCTACCTTACGTTTGGCAGTGTATATCTGTCCATGCCTCTCTCTCACTTTGTCACAGCTTACACTTCCCCATATCCTCAAGTCCGTTCTCCAGTAAGTCTGTGTCTTTATTCCTGTCTTACCCCTAGGTTCTTCATGACATTTTTTTCCCTTAAATTCCATATATATTTGTTGGCATACGGTATTTGTCTTTCTCTTTCTGACTTACTTCACTCTGTATGACAGACTCTAGGTCTATCCACCTCATTACAAATAGCTCAATTTCGTTTCTTTTTATGGCTGAGTAATATTCCATTGTATATATGTGCCACATCTTCTTTATCCATTCATCCGATGATGGGCACTTACGTTGTTTCCATCTCCGGGCTATTGTAAATAGAGCTGCAATGAACATTTTGGTACGTGACTCTTTTTGAATTATGGTTTTCTCAGGGTATATGCCCAGTAGTGGGACAGTATTTGATTGCAAATCCCAGACATGTTATTTCCACTGTAAGAACTGTCCAACTGTGTTAGAAGTTACAAATGAAGCATGTTTTTTCATAACTTGAGACAAAGTTCTACTAAAGACAGTGCAACATAATAGTCATATGTAAAATGTACCACAAATTTCTAGAAAACATGATATATTGCAGTCTATTTGATTTCATCAAGTGCCTATAATTGCCTATTAGTGCCTATTATTAGTGCCTATTACTGGGTTGGGAGAATATCTGGATTCCAAAGCAACTTTTGAACTGGTTTTGAAGCCTTGGATAAATTGCTTAACCTTCATAACACTGTTAATTAGGGTTCTTTCTATTGCAATGACATTTACTAAAATTAGCCGAAGCAAAAGAAGAAATTTATTTGGAGGATGTGGGGGTATTTAATGGAATAAACAAGCATTGGACAGAGGCTCAGGGATGCAGGGGTCAGAGACTTGAGTCCTGATGGGGCTCTCATATCTGTTTCTCTTTACCAGTTTTAGCCTTCTATCTTGTTGCCAAGAAGATTATTCTCCTAAAGGATAGAAAGCACAGCTGCTAACAATTTTATAACTTAGAGCTTATCAAAATCTAACAACCTTTGTAAAGATACCAACTTCTGGAACAATCAACTGTGGCCAGGGTTAAAATGAAATAAACTAAGATGAAAAGTAGAAATCATGTGGATGGAATGGGTGAAATACAGTTACCAGGAAATCTGGGGCAGAGGATGTTGTGCAAACAATCACATACACATCCTCTAGGGGGACTAAATGATTTTATCTGTAAAATTAGATCTTTGAATTTCATGATTGCTTAGGTACCTTCTAATTTCTAATATATAACTCTTTTAAAGTCCCTAAATATACCTGTAGGAAGTTTGTTGTTTTGGAAGAGCAATAGAAACTATAAATTAATAATAAAATGTCCTATAATGTGAGTTTAACCAAAGTTCAAGACTATAGTGTGTCATTTTTAAGTGTGTATCTTAAGGTGACAGGTCATTAATATGAAACTTTAATAAGAGAAGAAACCAAAAGCAGACAATTTCATTTTGTATTAAATATATCTTAATTGTATTGTCATACTGACATGCTCCACCCATAAAACTTATGGTGGAGTACATTAAAGAATAAGAAACTTTTTATGTAAAAACAAAGAATTTGTTTCTCATTACTGATATTTCATATTTTGAAGTCCCAGGTTTATCATATAGGCTTAATGCTCTCAACATAGCCTAAAAATTTATGAAGTTTCACCTTAAAAGCCCAGTTTAAATATTTTTTGGTACAGATATTTTATTTTATGTTATTTTATTTACTTATTATTCATTGAGTGTCTAGTGAATATGTTAGGCTCTGATAAAAAATGTATCTTCAATGTAGATATTATTAGATATTATTTATTTATTTAATTTTAGTATAAAAATCTCCAAGCATATACAAAAATAGAGAAAATAATGTAATAAACCCTTATATATTTTCACCCAGCTTCAACCCAAACACTTTCTGTCTGCCAGTAACAATGCAGAACTCCCAGCTCTCCTGGCAAAGTGTTGTCAGGGTAAACCAGTTTCACCAGAATGTTTAAATAAAATCCAGAATCTCATAACATAATACAAAAATGTCCATGTTTCAATAGAAAATCAGTTATACTGCAAATGAGAAAGATTTAAACAATTAAGAATGGGATATCAATAGATGACAACAATGAGATGATAGAGATGTTAGAATTATTTGACAACATTTTAAAGCAGCCATGATAAAAATGCTTAAGCAAGCAACTAAAACACACTTAAGTGAAAATAGAGAAGGCTAAACTATATGAGGCAAAAACTGATAGAACTCCAAGGAGAAATATATGAATTCCATTATCATAGTCAGAATCTTTACTTCCCCTATATTAGAGGTGGACAGATCCACTGTCCAAGCACAAAATCATTTCATAGTTGATCTCAACAACACCAGTGACCAATTGGATATGATTGGCATCTATAGATTACTTCATCCAACAACAGCAGAATACACACTTTTCTCAAGCTCACGTGGAACATTCACTGAGATAGGCCACATTCCAGATTATAAGATACACCTGAAAAATTTAAAGAATATAAAACTACAGACCAATCTCTCTCACAAACTTAGATGTAAAAGTCCTAAACAAAATATTAGCAAATTAAATCCAACAATGTATAAAAAGAATCATATGCCATGACCAAATGGGATTTATCTCTGGCATGCAAGGCTCTTTCAGCCATCACAAATTAATTAATGTAATTCAGCACATCAACAGGCTAAAAATGAAAAAGTATCATATCAAAAAATGCAGAAAAATATTTGGCAATATCGGACACCCATTCATGATAAAAACTCAGAGTATATTAGGAATAAAGGAGAACTTCCTCAACTTGATAAAGAACATCTAGAAGAAGTCCTACAGCTAATACCATATTTAATTATGAGAAACTAAAAGCTTTCCCACAAAGATCAGAAACAAGGCAGAGATGTCTCCTCTCCTCATTCCTTTTTGACATTGTTCTGAAAATCCTACCTAATACAATAAGACAAGAAAAGGAAATAAAAAGTATGCAGATTGAGGGCTTCCCTGGTGGCGCAGTTGTTGAGAATCCACCTGCTAATGCAGGGGACACAGGTTCGAGCCCTGGTCTGGGAGGATCCCACATGCTGCGGAGCAACTAGGCCTGTGAGCCACAACTACTGAGCCTGCGCGTCTGGAGCCTGTACTCCACAACAAGAGAGGCCGTGATAGTGAGAGGCCCACGCATCGCGATGAAGAGTGGCCCCGGCTTGCAACAACTAGAGAAAGCCCTAGCACAGAAACAAAGACCTAACACAGCAAAAATAAATAAATAAATTTTAAAAGTGTGTATGATTAAAAAAAAAAAGTATGCAGATTGGAAAGGAAGAAATAAAACAATTTTGTTCACAGATGACATAACAGTCCATGTAGAAAATCCAATAGAATTTTTTAAAAACCTCCTGGAACTAATAAGCAGTTATAGAAAGGTTGCAAGTTATAAGCTTAATATACAAAAGTCAGTCACTTTCCTATATACCAACAATGAACAAATGGAATCTGAAATTAAAAACACAATATAATTTACATTAGCACACCCCCAAAATGCAATACTTAGGTATAAATCCTACAATATATGTACAAGATCTATAAGAAGAAAATTATAAAACTGATGAGTGAAACAAAAGAACTAAATAAATAAATTTATCATGGATATCATGGATAAGAAGAAGTAATATTGCCAAGTTGTCAGTTCTTCCCAACTTGATCAATAGATTCAATACAATCTTACACAGAACCCCAGAAAATTATTTTGTGGATGGATGTTGACAAACTGATTATAAAGTTTATGGGGAGGCAAAAGACCCAGAATCACCAATACAGTATTGAAGGAGAACAGTTGGACCACTGACACTACCTGAGTTCAAGATTTACTATAAAGCTACAGTATTCAGGAGAGTGACATTGGGGAAAGAATAGACAAGTAGATCAATGGAACAGAATGGAGAGCCCAGAAATAGATCCCTGTAAACATGCTCAAATGAACTTGACAAAAGAGCAAGGGTAATTATAATGGTACAAAGTCTCTTCAGCAAATGGTGCTGGAACAACTGGACTTCATTAAAATTAACTGATAACCTGAACTTCATTAAAATTAAAAGCTTCTGCTCTGCCTAAGGCTATGTAAAGAGGAGGAGAAGCTAAGCCACAGATTGGGAGAAAATATTTGCAAAATACACATCTGATAAACAACTGTTATTTGAAATATATAAGAACTCTTAAAATGCAACAATAAGAAAATGAAAACTCAAATGACCTCGGGTATGGCAATGCCTTTTTAGATACCACACAAAAGGAGCAATCCATGAGAGAAATAAACCCTAATAAAAAATTAGCCAAAGACCTTAACAGATACCTCACCAAAGAGGATATAAAGATAGCAAATAAATATATGAAAAGATGCTAAGTAATCAAGGAAATGGAAATTAAAACAGCAATGAGGGCTTCCCTGGTGGTGCAGTGGTTAAGAGTCCACCTCCCAGTACAGGAGACATGGGTTCGAGCCCTGGTCCAGGAAGATCCCACATGCCGCAGAGCAACTAAGCCCACGCACCACAGTTACTGAGCCTGTGCTCTAGAGCCCACGAGCCAGAACTACTGAGCCTACCTGCCACACTACTGAAGCCTATGCTCCTAGAGCCCGTGCTCTGCAACAAGACACTCCACCACACTCTCAGTGCACATGAGAAGTCCGTGCACTGCAATGAGGAGTGACCTCTGCTTGCCATGGCTGGAGAGAGCCCATGCACAGCAACACAGACCTCATGCAGCCCAAAATAAATAAATTAAATAAATTAATTAAAAAAAATAGTGTATATGTGTCAATTGCAATCTCCCTAAAAAAAAAAAAGACAATAAAAAGAGCAATGAGATACCACTACTCATCAAAATGGCTGATATCCAGAACACATGGCACCAAATGCTAGTGATGTGCAGAAACAGGAACTCTCACTCATTATTGGCAAGAATGCAAAATGGTACAGATAGTTCGGAAGACAATTTGGCAGTTTCTTACAACACTAAACACATTCTTACTATATGATCTAGCAATCACACTCCTTTGTATTTATCCAAAGGAGTTGAAAACTTATGTTCACACAAAAAACCTGTACATGCATGTTTATAGCAGCTTTATTCATAATTGCCAAAGCTTGGAAGCAACTAAGGTACCCTCAGTAGGTGAATGGATAAATAAGCTGTGTTATATCCAGACAATGGAATATTATGCAGCATTAAAAAGAAATGAGCTATCAAGCTGGGAAAAGACACAGAGGAAACTTAAATGCATATTACTGAGTGAAAGAAGCCTACACTATATGATTCCAACTATATGACATTCTGAAAATGGTAAAACTATGGAGACAATCAAAAGATCAGAGGTTGCTGGGGGTTGGGGTGGTGAGAAGACTAGGCAGAGCATAGATGGACAGAATTGATTTAAAAACATGACCCAACTCTGTTTTGTCTATATGAAACTCATTTCAAATACAAATTTACAGGGTGTTTTAAAGTTAAAAAAACAAAGGGATAAAGGTAGCATGCATATCTTAATTAAATGAAAGCAGGAGTGGCTATATTTATATCAAATAAAGTAAAAATCAGAGCAAAGAAAGTTACTAGAGACAGAGAGGAACTTTATATAATAAGAATGTCAATCAACCAAGATGACATGTAATTATAAATGTGTATTCATCAAACAACTGATCTGCATAATATGTGAAGCAAAAATTAATATAACTGAAGGAGAAATAGACATATGTGTGATTATAGTTGTAGACTGTACTTCCTCCCTCAACATTTGATAGAATAAAAAGAATATCAGAAATTATATAGAAAAAAAATCAACACCACCATCACATAACATTCTAATCAACATTTGTAGAGCACCCAACCAACAACAAACTATACATTCTTTGTAAGTGTCCATGGAAGGTTGATCATATCATATCCTCATCCACAAAGTAAACCTCAACAAATTTAAACTATAGAAATTATAGAGTGTATTCTTTGAACTCAATGGAGTCAAATTAGAAGTGAATAGCATAAAGATAACAGGAAAATCTACAACCATTTGGAAACAAGTCTCATTTAATAATCCATGGGTTGAAATGAAAGTCTCAAGGAAAAAAAATACATTAAATTCAATGTATTAAAAAATACATTGAACTGAATGAAAATAAAAATACAATACATCAAAATTCATGGGACAAAACTAAGTCAGTGCTGAGATAAAATATTGTCAATTCAATAATCTAAGTGTCCACCTCAAGAACCTAGAAAAAAGAGCTAAATAAACTGAAAACCTGCAAAAAGAAGGAAATAATAAATATAAAAGCAGAAATCAATATCATTAAAGAAAATAAAGAGCTAGTTCTGTAAAAGATAAAACTGAAAAACTATAGCAATGGTGACAATGAAAACAAAAGACACAAATTACTAATATCAGGAATGACATAGAGAATGAAACAGACCCTGCAGGCATCCAAAGGATAGGGGAATACTATAAACAACTCTGTACATATACGTTTGACAACTTAGGTAACATAGACTTGTTTTTGAAAAACACCATTTACAACTCACCAAATATGAAACAGATAATTCGAGTAGCATGATAACTATTAAAGAAATTGAATTTATATTTATAAAACTCCCAAAAAAAGAAGTCTCCAGGGCCATATGATTTCACTGGAAAATTCTAACAAATATTTAAAAGAGAACTAACATTGATTCTACACAATCTCTTCCAAAAAGTAGAAGAGGAGAGAATACTTCCCAATACACTTTTGAAGGACGTATTACCCTGATACTGAAATCAAGCATAAAGAGTTCAAAAAAAGAAAAAAAAGAGAGAGAGAGAGAGAACTACAAACCTATATTTCTCACAAATATATACGCAAAAATCCTTAATAGTGTATTAGCAAATGGAATTTAGCAATACATAAAAATCATTATGTATAATAACCAAGTGGGATTTATTTCAAGGTTAAAAGGCTGGTTTAATATTTAAAAATCAAGCACTGTAATACAACATATTAAACAGGTTAAAAAAGAAAACTCACATAGACATATAAATCAATGCAGGAAAGGCATCTCACAAAATTCAGCACCCATTCATGATAAAAAATATCTTAGAAAATATGAAGAAAGAGGAAGATCTTCAACTTGATAAAATCATCAACAAAAGTTTACAGCTAACATACTTAATGGTGAAAGATGGAATACTTTCCCCTTGAAATCAGAAACAAGGCTAGGATGCCCATTCTCACTATTCTTATCCAACATGGTACTAAAAGTTCTAGCCATTTCTGTAAGGCAAGAGAAGAAAAGGCATATAGACCATAAAGGAAGAAATAAAATTGTCCTTATTTGCATATAACCATGATTGTCTACATAGGAAATTCTAAGGAATCTACCAAAAATATTCTAGAAATAATGAGTTCAGCAAAGCCACAGAAATCAAGATAAACATACAAAAATCAGTTGTATTTCTATATACTAACATTGAACAAGTGGGCAACAAAATTAAGAATACAATATCATTAACAATTTTTTTTTTAAACTTGTGTAAATCTGACAAAACATGTTCAGGACATGTATGGTGAAAAAAACACAACGTTAATAAAATAAATAGAAAAAATATCTAAATAAATGGGTGGTCAAACTGTATTCAAATGTTGCAAGATTCAAAATAGTAAACATATCAATCTCTTCAAATTGATAAACAGGTTTAATGCAATTCCTATTAAAATTCCAGCAATACATTTTGTAGATATAGATGATATCATTAAAAATTTTACATAAAAAGGTAAAGGAACTGGAATTGCTGAAAACTATCTTGATAAAGAATAAAGTGGGACAAATCATCTTTCTGACTTCAAGACTTTTTATGTAGCACATTAATCAAGACTCTGTGGTATTAGTGGAAGTATAGACACATTTAATGTCTATTCAGTGCAACAAAATAAGAGTATTCAGAAATATACCATGCAAATAGGCCCAACAGATTTAAAAAAAAATTTTATTGGAGTATAGTTGCTTTATAATATTGTGTTAGTTTATACTGTACAGCAAAGTGAATCAGCTATACATATACATATATCCCCTCTTTTTTGGATTTCCTTCTTATTTAGGTCACTACAGAGCATTGAGTAAAGTTCCCTGTGCTATACAGTGGGTTCTCATTAGTTATATATTTTATACATAGTATCAATAGTGTATATATGTCAATCCCAATCTCCTAATTCATCCCACCCCCCTTTCCCCCTTGATACCCATACATTTGTTCTCTATGTCTGTCTCTATTTCTGCTTTGTAAATAAGATTGTCTATACCAATTTTTTCAGATTCCACATATATGGGCTAATATACGATATTTGTTTTTCTCCTTCTCACTTATTTCACTCTGTATGACAATCTCTAGGTCCATCCATGTCTCTACAAATGACCCAATTTCATTCCTTTTTATGGCTGAGTAATATTCCATTGTATATATGTATCACATCTTCTTTATCCATTCCTCTGTTAATGGACATTTAGGTTACTTCCATGTCCTGTTTATTGTAAATAGTGCTGCAGTGAATATTGGGGTGGATGTGTCTTTTTGAATTATGGTTTTCTCTGGGTATATGCCCAGTAGTGGGATTGCTGCATCATATGGTAGTTCTATTTTTAGGTTTTTAAGGAATCTTCATACTGTTCTCCATAGTGGTTCTATCAATTTACATTCCCACCAATAATGCATGAGGGTTCCCTTTTCTTCACACCCTCTCCAACAATTATTGTTTGTAGAGTTTGCACAACAAAAGAAACCATAAGCAAGATGAAAAGACAGCCCTCAGAATGGGAGAAAATATTTGCAAATGAAGCAATGGACAAAGGATTAATCTCCAAAATATACAAACAGCACATGCAGCTCAATATCAAAAAAACAAACAACCCAATCAAAAAATGAGGGGAAGACCTAAATAGACATTTCTCCAAAGAAGACATACTGATGGCTAACAAACACAAGAAAAGATGCTCAACATCACTAATTATTAGAGAAATGAAAATCAAAACTACAATGAGGTATCACCTCACACTGGTCAGAATGGCCATCACCAACTGATTTTTCACAAGTGTGCAATTGAACGGAGGAAAGAGAACCTTTTCTACAAATGGTGCTGAAGCAATTAAACATTGACAGGTG
This sequence comes from Phocoena sinus, assembly GCF_008692025.1. Lineage (NCBI taxonomy): Eukaryota > Metazoa > Chordata > Mammalia > Artiodactyla > Phocoenidae > Phocoena > Phocoena sinus. Next base: position 92,596,805 of record NC_045763.1, read on the forward strand.
AAAGAAAGAAAGAAAGAAAGAAAGAAAGAAAGAAAGAAAGAAAGAAAGAAAGAAAGAAAGAAAGAAAAAGAAAGAGGGAGGGAAGAAGGAAGCAAGGAAGGAAGGAAAGAAGGAAAGGAGGAAGGAAGGTAAGAAGGAAGGAAGACAGAAAGGGAAAGGAAAGGAAAGGAAAAAGAAAATTGTCTAAGATGGATCCAGGACATAAATGTAAAATTTAAAACTATAAAACTTAAAGAAAAGCATTAGAAGCAAATCTTCAGGCTCTAGCGTTAGGCATAGAGACTTTAGACATAACATCAAAAGCACAATACCTGAAAACAAAATATGATAAATTGGGCTTTATTTTAATCAAAAAGTTTTGGTCTGGAAACTCCCTGTTAAGAGAATGAAAAGATGAGCTACAGAGAGAAAATATTTACAAACCTCATATCCAAGAAAGGATTATTATGTAGAATACATCAACGTGTAAAACTCAAGTACAGAAAAAAGAAAAAAGTTCCAATTAGCAAATAGGAAAGACTTTAGAGAAATTTCACCAAAGAGGATTCACAGAGGGCAAATAAGCACAGGAAAAGAGTTTAACATCATTATCCATTAGGGAAATGCATATTAAAACCACAATTAGATATCACTAAATGTCTACAAAAATGTCAGAAACAAAAAAATAGTGACAACACCAAATGCTGGTGATGATGCAGAAAAACTGGATCAGTCATATATTGCAGATGAGAATGTAAATTAGTACAACCATTCTTGAGAATAGTTTATTAGTTTATTATAAAATGAAATATGCAACTACCATATGATCCAGCAACTTCACTCCTAGGCATTATCCCAGAGAAATGAAGAGTTATGTTTACACAGAAACTGTACACAAATATTTATATCCGTTTTATTCCTAATGGACAAAAACTAGAAACAACCCAGAGTGTCTTTCAACTGGTGATTAGTTAAATGAATTGTGATACATATCACAATAAACTATTGATACAGTCACCAACCTGGATAAACCTCCACAGAATTATGCCAAGTGAGAAAAGCTCTTTATGAGACATTCTTGAAATGACAATATGATAGAATGAAGAACAGATTAATGGTTGCCAAAGATTAAGGCATGAGGAAATTTAATGTGGCTATAAAAGGGCAATATGAGAGATCATGGTGGTGACAGAAATGTGCTGTATCTGGACTATATTAATACTAATATTCTGCTTGTGGTATTGTATTATAATTTTGCAAGATGTTACATTTGAGAAAAATTGGATAAAGAGTATACAGATCTCTGTATTATTTCTATAACTACATATGAATCTATAATTATCTTAGAATAAAAAGTTTAATAATAAAAAAACCCTGACAGTAAGAAGTCTCTCCCTTTGAAAATGAAACCTGATTTCTTTGTTGTTTTACTTTCAAGAAGAAGCAATATAGTATGGGCAATCTCTTTTAATTCTATAGCATTCATTTGTTATTATCCTTGATGGGGTAAAAATGTCAAAACTATTTTTGCATCTACTAATGAATAACATTATTATTAAAGAGGTTTGGATTTTTGTTTTTCCCTGTTGAATAAAGGTGAGGAAAAGGTAATTCAAATGAATTAGAAATAAAGGACATTTTGTGTATGTTTATAGTGTTCTGTGCAATACAGAGAACACCACAGTAGCAGAATTTTATTTAATAAATAGGTCACCGGGAATTCTGTATATTTCCAGAATGGAACTGTAAGTCATCTGCATTTTTTCTATTAAATTTTATATGTAGAACATATTATAAAATTATATTTGTGTCACAAAATTCTATTTGTGTCACGAGCATAATGTAGTTTGATAATTAGTCATTTCTTGAATAGTAAAACTCAAGAAAATGCCTTGTATAAAATCTACTGAGAATTTATCATTTAAAGTATTTGGAACCTTAAAAATATAAATTAGAATTAAACCATTGCATTTACCAGACGTTTAAGACCTTTCAAATTATACTTGCCAGTGAATCAAAGTATTAAATCTATTTCCACCTCTTTATTTTATGTTTGAGGCTCAGAGACCAAATGATTTGTTTAGTGTCACAAAGTTAAGGAATGTCAGAAGTGGTCCTCAGACACTACTTTTATTATCTTTTAAAATTCTTTCTGGACCCAGATTTTTGTATTATCTAACTTAGAATCATTTCTGGACACTTTTGGTTGTTTTATTAGAATTTAATATATGTCTAAGAATTTTTCATAAGTTACTGTTGTCTCAATACTGCAAATTGAGAAGCATTTTTAATAAAACATTTGATAACAAAAAATGAATTATCCTCAAAAGGGCACAGAGAAGATGGTCATTGGTTTAAAATAATAGGGAATTTATAAAATGCTTAGTGGAGTTAGGTTGATAACTTTATTATGATTATTAGTTTAGTATTTGTTTCCAGATGCAATTTTATTTTATGGTGATGGAATTATAACAAAGATTGCTTTGGAGATAAAGTTAAAATGAGAACTGGGCTTCCCTGGTGGCGCAGTGGTTGAGAGTCCGCCTGCCGATTCAGGGGACACGGGTTCATGCCCCAGTCTGGGACGATCCCACATGCCGCGGAGCGGCTGGCCCCGTGAACCATGGCCGCTGAGCCTGCGCGTCTGGAGCCTGTGCTCCGCAACAGGAGAGGACACAACGGTGAGAAGCCCGCGTACCGTACTGCAAAAAAAAAAAAAAAAAAAAAAAAAAAAAAAAAAGATGTGAAAGAAGGGTGCGGAGAAGCCCTTCAAAACACAGGTGGCAACACTAAGGAAGTGAGGAGGGCTGCGGAGCTTGCTATTTGCCTTGGGAACGGGTCTTCTTATTTGAACTGATTGAGCTAATCAAAAAACAAAACTACAAAAAAAAAAGCAAAACTCAGTAGGACTTTTCTCTCATTTTTTAACTCAAGGAAAAAACATTTTAATACAGCTTTTTGCCACCTTTGCATATGATCAGACAAGAAGAGAGCTAAGGGCATTGCGGAGCTTAAGCAAAGTAAATAAGTGGTTCTAATACTTTTCAGAATATTTGTCTATGTCATTAGATTCTTCGTGTCCATCCAAAGATGGCTTCTTTCCTATCTCAAAGAAGGAACTACCAGCACTTTCCCAAGGTTTACCTTGGATGCCACTTAACGTGCCTTAAAGACTTTTTATTGTGAAATAATTTTAGACTTACAGATAAGATACAAAAATAGAACAAAGAATTCACCCAGGTAAAATGTCAAATGTCAACAATTTACCTCATTTGCCTTACCATTCTCTGTCTTGTCTCTCTCTGTATGCATAAATGCCTGTATATAAATGTGTATGTATGTGTGAATGTATGTGTATGTGTGGTGTCTGTGTGTGTAATGTTTTCATCTGAACCAATTGAGAGGAAATTGCCATTTAACCCATTATTCTTGTATGCTTCAATATTTCCTAAAAGACTAGGACACTATTGTCTGTAATCACATTACAATCATTAAAATCTGAAAATCAACACTGATATAATACTATCAACAACACTCCATTCACATTTTACCAATTATCCCAGTAACACATTTCATAGTAAAAAAAAAAACTGGTTTTTCTCCATATTCAGGATCTAGTCCAGGATTACATACTGCATATAGTTGAGATGTCTCCTGAGTTTTTTCAATAGTTCCTCAGCCTTCTCTTGTCTTTCATGACTTCTAAGATTTGAAGAGTATAAGCCAGTTCTTTTGTAGAGTGTTCCTGATTTTGGGTTACCTGATATTTTCTCATGATTAAATTCAATTTTTGCATTTTGGCAGGGATATTAAAGAGGTGATTCTGTGTTTTTCTTTACGTTGTAACAACATGATTCTTGATTCCTTGCATTACTGGTGATGTTACCTTTGATCACTTGGCTAAGGTAGTGTTTTGCCGGGATTCTCCATTGTAAAATTACTATTTTTCTCTTTATAATGAGTAAATATTTTGCCACTTGTATACCTAGTTAAATATCTTTGTCCTCAGCAAAATTTTACCCAGTCATTTTAGTATTCATTCGTGATTTATTCTTGCCTGAATAAATTATCATTATAATAATTTACCAACTGTGATTTTTCTAATTCTTATACATTTATTAGCTGTCATTCTTACATAAGGAAGAACTTTCCCTTTCCCTTCACTTATATATATGTATGTATGTATTTATATACATGTGTATGTAATGTATCTATGTACTGATATCAGCATGGGTTAGAAATTAGGGGGAAAATTCAGAGTAAAAATCTGAAGACTGTCTACTAGACTGGACAGTATATAAAAATATCTTGGGTGGACTGTTGCTCTTTTAGATTTAGTACAGCTTAAAAACATATATAATTATTTAACTTTATGTCAAACATTAGCTTTAGAAATATAATATTTCAAATTGTATTTATACTCACAAAGTAAAATGGATAAAGATGTTTCTTTCTCTTGACCAACAAAATTTTTAAAAAATTACTTTCATTTGAACTAGCCAGATCAGTGATATCCAATAGAAATACAATATGAACTACATATGTAATTCCAAATGTTTTAGTAGTCACATTAAAACTATATAAAGAAAAAAATTTAATTAATTTAAATAATACATTTGTTTACCTAATATATTGAAATGTCATTTCAATATCTAATCAATATAAAATTATTAATAAGATACTTTACATGTTTTTCCTATTAAGTCTTCAGAATCCTATAGTTACTTTATACTTACAGCACATCTCAACTCATACCAGCCACATTTCACTTTTAAGTGCTCAGATAGCCACATGTGGCTTGTGGCTACTGGACTGGAAAGCACAGATCTAGATAATTGAAATCAAAAGATTTTTAAAATCTAGAATATATAGATATTTGTTTCAGTTATCCACCTTACTTTGCATGTGCAGGAAGTGTTATTTAAAAATAGAAAAAGTAGAAAGCATAGTAAAGCTATAATCATAATACTATAAAAATTCCACTAAAGAATTTATCTTCAGAACACTGTAAGAATGAGATTAATAGAAATATCTATAACGGATTAAATTGAATTGAATGATTAAATTAAAACTTTTTAAAAAATACATATTTTATTACTATTTCTGTGTATATTAGTTTGTCCAAAACAACACTATGTTTTAAATCAGTTTCTTAGTAGACTTCTATGACTATAGTCTTGCAACTATGAAATACTAGTTTTCAACATACTATTTCCCAAGTCCTTGAGTAAAAAGTGCATACATATACATATATACAGACACACAGACATATACATATATGCATAAGAAAATCTGTACCTATTGAACCTTCTTGCCAAAATATATCCCTTGTCATTACTTTAGTATTAAATGATTTATAAATAAAATTGTCATTAATTTTAAAATTGTCCCACTTACATTTAATTTAGACTAGGATCAGTGATGTTGAAAGAGCATGTGGGAACCAATATAGCTAACTTATTTAGTAACAGGAAGCATCCTACCTATACTAGCTCATTTATCCATGTAACTCATTTAATTTTCACAGAATCTTATGATTAGCCATTATCACAATTTATAGTCATTTTACATATGAGGAAAGTAATGCACAAAGAAGTTAAGTAACTCCCCCAAATTTGCACAGCTAGTGATTGTTATATCTGAAAGTCAAACAAAGGCTGTCTAAAATTAGTCCAAAGAAGCCCTGACCACCTCAGGTAGGATGAAGCAAAGAATGAGGTTAAATAAATTTACCTTGCACAGAGACTGTATCTGGTTACAAATGGAAGGAGAGAAGCTGGACTTCATGCAGAGATGCAAACAACCCTGATAAAATAATTTAACCAGTCCACACATTTAACAAATATGTATTTCTCTTTGATAGGCACTGGAGTACAGTGATGCATAAAACATATGAGTTTACAGTTGAGGAGAAATAGGGAAAGAAAGCAAATACAGTCTGCCCTCCATATCCTTGTGCTCTGCATCCTTGAATTCAACCAACTACAAATCAAACATTTGAAAAAAAAATTCTAGAAAGTTCCAAAAACAAAACTTGAATTTGCCACGAGCTGGCCACTGTTTACATGGCATTTATATTATATTTACAACTATATACAGAATTTACATTATATTAGGTATTATAAGTAATGTAGAGATGATATAAAGTATACAGATAATGTGCATAGGTTATATGCAAATACTATGCAATTTTATGTAAAGGACTTGAGAATCCTTGTATTTTGGTATCCTCACAGGATTGGTTCCAGGGCCAGGACACTGTGAGATGACTGTAATTATAATGCAATATAGAAAGTGCTCTCCTAGGAATAAACACAAAATGATATAAGAATATAAAAAAATATACTTAACATGGCCTTAGGTATTAGGGAAGGCTGAAAGAAAAGCTGTTGAGTCCTGAAGAACTGCTAAAAGTTGAATTAATGATTGGCAAATATATTTAAAGAAACCTACAATATTACTTTCTTCAGGGTAACATCTCCACGTGGATCGGCTAGATGCATCTCAACCTCAAGATATGATTAAAGACAACTATGATGAAATAGAACCTCAGAATCTCATGTGAAAAGGCAAATGAAGAATGTTAACTGCTGAGTTAGTATCTACTCTATAACAGGTGCTGGATATGCTCTCTGTATATGACTTCTACATTCCTTTCTTATGTATGTGCAATGAAGTTTCAAAAGAGTAGTTAACTTGCCCAAGATTAATGCGGCAGAGCTCTGACATCAAATGGTCTGATTCTTCTTTTTCAATTGAATACTGCCTCCTTCCTTTCTATAAAATAAGGTAAACTGCCACTTGAGAGAAAATGATTTGCTTACTACTTTGAGGTATTCACAGAAAGATAAGAGGCTTATAAAATATCCAAGCAAGTAACATTTTGAGACAGTCACTAAGGAGTTTCATCATATATATTAATTATATATGTAATAATATTTTACTTTTGAAGAAAAGTGAATTTTTGTGGTATACAAAGCTCTTTCATTTCTCTTTTCTCATTAGCTAGCATAAGTAATTACAGACAAGGTTATGTTATTCCCAATTTGGAGATGAGAATGCAGACATCTATATATATCACAAATTTAAAACATTGAGATATATACTCAGCATATCCATTGATATATTTTTTCAGATTCAGATTGTCCAGATTCAGATTTTTCAAGATATTCTGTTCTTTTTTAACTGTCTTATGATTTTTATTTACATATTATTTTTGAAAATTATTTATAATTAGAAGTAAAATTAAGCTTAACAAAATGTTTGAAATGTAGCAGTAGGCAACTCAAGGATTTGTATCAATAGCCAGCATAATTTTTTATTAATAATTAAAAATGATTGTATTTTTATAAAAACTAACTTGAAAAATATTAAATCTTGAATATATTTTTATTTAAGTAAGTCTTTACTAGAAACCATAGAGACTTACATTATGGAAGGTTTGCCGAACATTCTCTGAATCTTCTATTGTGGATGATCACATTATTTTATAGATGAAACTTTCCAGAGATTTTTTTGCAGAACTGATGTATTTTTCTGATGGATTCTCTTATTTTTTTTCTGGGATATATTACTCAACTAGACCAATAAATAAACTAAAACAGTTCAAATAACTCTTTTGTTAAAACTGAATTTATGTGAAATCAAATATCAACTTGATAAGATTAAAGTAAATGGTTTTCAATATTTTTAATATCCTTAAAATAAAATTGATATAAATTCTAAACATGCAATTTTTTTTTTTTTTTTTTTTTTTTTGCGGTATGTGGGCCTCTCACTGTTGTGGTCTCTCCCGTTGTGGAGCACAGGATCTGGATACGCAGGCTCAGCGGCCATGGCTCATGGGCCCAGCCCCTCTGCGGCATGTGGGATCTTCCCAGACCAGGGCATGAACCTGTGTCCCCTGCATCAGCAGGCGGACTCTCAACCACTGCGCACCAGGGAAGCCCTTCTTTGGTTTTTAGTATCATTTTCAACATTGACTTATGTGTCACTTAGAATTTTCAAACAAAAAAATAAATTTCTAATGAGATTTCATAAGGTGATAATCCAATTTAAACTGAAAATGATTGAAATTTTTAGTCAGACACTGGTATTTTGGCAGGATGCCTAGCATGTTTTATTAGTTAACTAGCATTGTCTCTCACCTGTTAGTATTGTGATGATCACCTCTAATAGGTAAATAGGTCATAAATCATTTGTGAATTTAGCAAAAAATATTGCATGCCAAATACTCCATTTATCAATGAATTTCTTTATGTAGAAAAGTCAGAAAAATTCTGCTTAGAGCCTTAGGAATTGCACTTGCACCCAAACCTTAGCAGAAAAAACAAAAAGAATTTGCCTAATTTTACTTCTTTACCATAGTTTAGGGTAATATATTGGAGACTAACAAAACTTCCATGTTAAGAGTCTTTCAGAATAAATTTTTTCAGTTATCTATTCCTGTGTAACATGCCACTCCAAAATTTTGAGACTAAATGATGATTAATCATTTCTGACCATTCTGTGTGTTTTCTGGGCTCATCTGGGTAGTTTTACTGCTCCATGTGATATAACTGTGGTAACTCATGTGGCTGCATTTAGCTGGAGCTTGTCTGGACTGGAAGGTCCAGAATGGTTTCTCATCCTTTAGGGCTTATTTCCATGTGATCTCTAATGATTCAGCCCTTCTAGTCTGTACTACCTTATAGCTAGGTGACTAAATTCCTAGTGGGAACATTCCAAGAGGACAAATTCCAATACACATATGCCTATCAATCCTCTGCTTGCATCATACTTGCAAATGTCCCCTTGACCAAAACAAGACACAGAACCAAGCCTAGGTTCAAAGTGGGAGGGGACTACACAAGGGCTAAAACACTGGGAGTCAAGGCTCACTTAACATTTTGCCATGATCTCTCTGATCCCTGATGATCCATTCCTCTCACATGCAAAATAAAATCATGCTCTCTCCAAGACCCAAAAGTCTTATCCTATTATGTCATCAGATCTACCTTTGAAGTTCAAGAGCCCACATCTAAATAATGCTCAGGGTGATCCCTTAGGTACAGTTACTTGGGCTCATTTGTTGGGTGCAGAGACCTATAAACTGGAAAGGTAAATTACCAGTCTGCCTTCTACATAAGTTCATAAAATGGTGAGATAGAAAGAAGATAATCATGCTAGACACTCCCACTCAGAAAGGAAAGAGGAAGTAGAGACACATAGAAATTCTGTAATCCAGTCAGGTACATGCTACCAGTTGCCCTGATCCAGAGGCAGGGTATGTTTCTTGATTATACCCACTTCTATTTGCAAGTGGCTCCCTCTGGCCCTTGGCTCAACTCTATGCCCCCCTTTTTAGTAAAAAAATTGTTTTTGCTTGTAGTTCAGTATGTTTCTCAGGCTGTTTCCTGCTGTAGAAAGTCAACGGCCCAAATTGGTTTTTTTGTTTGTTTGTTTTTGCAGTACGCGGGCCTCTCACTTCTGTGGTCTCTGCCGTTGCGGAGCACAGGCTCCAGACGCGCAGGCTCCAGACGCGCAGGCTCAGCACCCATGGCTCACGGGCCCAGCCGCTCCGCGGCATGTGGGATCTTCCCGGACCGGGGCACGAACCTGTGTCGCCTGCATCGGCAGGCGGACTCTCAACCACTGCGCCACCAGGGAAGCCCTCCAAATTGTTTGGAACTGTCTCTGTTCCTTTTAGTCTAAGCTGATAGTGCTTTCACTACTAAAATTCCATTTAAAATCATGTGGATTATTTACATATAATAGTTCATTCCATTAAACAAAAGTCACAGGGACATATATTTTCAAGACAGATCTCTTTCTACTTTGAAATATGGGTTAATGTGCTTTGAGACAACATCCTTAAAATTCTTAGGAGCCTTTGGTCTGGCTGAGAGTCTGAGACGAAACGACTTGAATCTTTCTTAGGTCTTAACTAAGGGTCTTACATTCATAGCCTTGATTTAATCTTCATTTTGAAGCCGCATTTTACTGTTATTACCCTGAATTTCATTTTCACCTCTTAATTTGATAATCTATTGTCCACTGGAGAAGCTGGGAATGAAAACCAATTTTATATTCTAGCTCAGCTAGTCTTCTGTTAGAAATCATTTCATTAAGCTCCACTTGAAACCAAACAGTTCCTTCTTTCATTCATCTCTTTCCTATAAAACAATATCTCAGGCAACTATAAGAAGCCAATTGGCACTTTCAACAACCTGTCTGAAAATCTACTTAGCCAGAATCACAAAGTCATTAGGTACATGTTTTATCTTACAAGTTATCAAGGTCACTATTCTCGTTAATTTTCTATCAATAGATAAATTAGGTACGCTGTTGTCAAGTTTCCAATAACAATTTTATCACTGCTCTTCTAGCCAGGTTTTTGCTGCCTTGTCCCAAAGCCAATATTTTATGTTTGTATGATGCCAGCACCCCACTTTTATATAGTAGCAATTTCTGTTTCAGGTATGTATTGCTGTGATAAAAACGCTCCAAAACACTTACTGACTTATAAGAGCAAGTCCTTATTATTTCTTATGATTCTGTGGGCTGATTGAGATCAGTTGATTGGTTGTTCTCCACGTGGCAAAATGGGTAGTACTAGCGTGGCTTTATTAAAGTGAGAGCTTAGCTGGGGCTAAAACAGCAAAATGGTTTCATCCTCCAGATTAGTCTAGTATATATAGTCTAGTATATATTAGTCATATATATATATATATATATATGAAGTTATTTGAAAAAATTGTGAAACTAGTTACAAATACAGGTTTCTTACATGCCTTAAGACTCTATATAAATAAAATTCTATAGCTCAGCACTTCTCAAACTTTTTTCTTTTTGGTATCCATATGGTAGTGGAGGATGTTCAAGTCACCAGAAGACCTGTGGCATCTAGTTTCCAAGATGGACTTTGATGATCCCTGCCTTATGGTATTCACACCCTTGTTTAGTTTCCACTCACATTGTACCAGGGTGGGTCTGTGTAAGCAGTAGAAAACATCAGAAGCGATAGAATATCACTTCTGAGATCCCATTATAAAAGCCTCTGACTTCCTTCTTGGGCACCTCCCCCTCACACCGACATCTCTCTCATCACTACAGGGCTATGTGGTGGATGACTGAAGCCTCTTGTCAACATCTGTGTAAGTGAACTTAGAGGCAGATCCTTAAGCCGTAAATAACTACAGCCCTGGTCAACAGCTTGACTACAGCCAATGAGAGACTTGAGTCAGAAATACCCAGCTAAGCTACATCCAGAAACTTTACCCTCAGAAACTATGTCAGGTAATAAATGTCTGTTTAAGCTCCAAGTTTTGGGCAATTCACTTTATCAATAGTTAACTAGTATATAGACACAAAATATCTTTCCTTATATTTTATGAAAAAATTTCATACGAGCTCTGAATTTTCTCTTATAATATATCCAGGTTTTTTTTCCTTATTTATTGTTTTTTTAATAGAAATCCATTTTTAATTTATTTATTTTATTTACTTTTTTATTTTTGGCTGCATTAGGTCTTCATTGCTGCACGTGGGCTTTCTCTAGTTGCTGTGAGCGGGGGCTACTTTTTGTTGCTGTGCGCGGGATTCTCATTGTGGTGGCTCCTCTTTGTTGTGGAGCATGGGCTCTAGACACATGGGATTTAGTAGCTGTGGCACACAGGCTTCAGTAGTTGTGGCTCGTGGGCTCTAGAGCGCAGGCTCATTAGTTGTGGCACATGGGCTTAGTTGCTCCGCGGCATGTGGGATCTTCCTGGACCAGTGCTCGAACCCGTGTGCCTTGCATTGGCAGACGGATTCTTAACCACTGCACCACCAAGGAAACCCTATATCCTGTTTTAACATAAACTAAATCATATAGATTACTCTCCATAAGTTAAACTGATGCTTTTAGGGAGATTTGCCCTCTTTATTATTTTTTTTCTTGGGATCCCTGGTAGAAACATCTAATATCAAACATCTTTTATTAAAAACTTCTAATATAAAGTGTGAGGTGCCTAGGATTATGCTTAATGAGAAATGTCTCACCTACATGGAAAAAATTTTTCTAATTTGTAATTTTTCTAATTTTTCTAAAATTTGTAATTTTTCTTCCAAAAAACCAAAAAGAAGACACAAAAATATGGAAAGATAGATTTCCTCAAATTGAATCATAAATCCAATGCAATTCTAAAAAGAAAATCCTAAAAAGGAGGTGGTAAAATGTAACTCAGAGAATGCTATCTCTAAATTTAGAGCTGAATACTGACTCTAAAACTTACAAAAGCCAGTACGTAACTCTGTGCCTCAGTATAGTTACCACTACTGAGTAAAGAAGACAATCAAAATAAATAACGTCATCGTTTTTATTGTGATGAATCTATTCTAAGAAAACACTTTCACACTTACTCAGAGATATACGTATAAAAATACTAATTACACCTTTCATAATAACAAAAAAATTCAAAACAATTAAAATTTCTATTATTAGGGCAGTCGTTAAATAAATTAAAATATCACTCACACTATGATATACCATGTAACTATTACAAAGAATGGGTTTTCTTTTATGTATAGTGATGTGAAAATTGTCCATCTTACATTAAATGGGAAAAAAAAAAGCCTGTTGCATATCACTGTGTACATTATAATCTCATTTGTTAAAATAGGAATAATAAAAATAATATTTTAACAAGATCTCTCGCTCTCTCTCTGTGTGTAGTGAAAATGAGAGAGGCGGATCTGTTTTTGTGTGAATAGGGACAAGATGTGGAAGATTTCATATACAATAGCTAACGATGTTTACCTTAGGGTAGTGTGTTAGAGAGGTAGATGGAGGAAGACTTTCACTTTCTGCTTTTTATCAGTCAGGCGGTTTTCAGTCACAAGTAACAGAAAAGCAAACAAAAATTTGCTTAAGGAACAAAATAATTTATTATCCCATTTAACAGAAAAGCTAGAAAGAAGCTAGCCTTCTGGATTGATTGATTAGTCATTCAGTTATGTTATTGCAGAACTGTGTTCTTTCCTTTCCCTTTTGTCATCTTCTGTCTATATCACTGCTCATCATGACGGTGAGATAACTGCCAATAGCAGAAAGGGCCCTACACTTTTTCAAGGATGATAGAGATTCTCTTTCATGAAGAACAAGGATTCCAACAATCCTCTTTTTGTGTTTCAAGGCCAAAATTTGGTCACATAATGATTCTTAAGCTAATTACTGACAGCACCGATGCTATGATTCAACCAATCAGGCTCACCCCTTGAGATCAAGTCAGTTGCCTAAACCACATTGGTGCCATTCAACAAAATGGTTGCTACAGTATTGCATAATATTTTTACTATTTTTTATACAATAAGATGTATTACTTTCAACACTAAAATAGTTTTTTAAAAGAATATTATAAATCTTGAAGATAAACGTTGTGTATGTTTGATAATCATCCAATAGTCTGCTAAAATTTTATTTAAATCTAGAAAATAGTTTTAAAATATCTTAGATTATTATAAAAGGAAGTAAAATGTGGTAGGCAGAGATACTTATGACAATTTATGATGGAGAAAAGATCACTTATCATTTGTATTTTATAAGATGTTATTACTTTGATAGTTTATCTCTAATTTAAAAATTAGTGAAAGGGCACCAGTATACTATTAACTATAAAAGCATAAGGAAGGGACATTTTTAACACTAGAAAACAAATATATGTAAGGTAACAAATTTCTTCTCACCTTATGTAAACCTATCTTAAAGTTTGGAGAGGAGTGAAAAGAAACCTTGTATCAAGGAGAATAAAAAATAAAATGGCTTAAATATCAAATGTTTGAATGCTAATTTGAAAAAAAACACTCCCAATGTAGTTAAGAAATACTATCAATTAGAACTTTTAATATCTAAGAGGTAATTTCTAATAACTTCTATATCTTTCACTGTGGCTAAGGAGATAATAAAATTCAGGAGTTGAGAGGACCAAGATAGTCACAAATTAACCAAATAGAAAAAAAACAATGCTAGGTAGTTATTTTGAAAATTCATTTGCTGCTTTCTGTAGTAAAATGGTTTTAATGAATTACCTACCTGTTTCCTACAGTAGACCACAGCTCTACTGCAACTAATCTAGAGTTATGGTGAATTAAAACTGGATTTCTTAGCTCTTTGGAGACTATAGAATACCAGTTAATAATATTATTATGTGAAATGCAAATGAAAGAAAACATTTTTAAGTGATGAAATCTCCTTTCCTAATATAACAAACTACAACATATATAACAAAAATCAAATGGATTTAATCAGGTTTATCTGCCCAGAGTTTCCTCTTATATCTAAAAAAACAAGATTACTAATTTTCCCGTGATGAAAATTTGTTTGATTTAATAAGAAATGCAAAACCCCTGATACTTTTTCAAGTTCTCATTTTTAGTTCCGGTTTTGCCTGAGTATAGTTTAAAGAGAGAGCATACTTTAAGAAAGACTGTATAAATACAATTCCAAATCATGCCTTAAAGTCTAGTGCTTGGTGTGTGTGGCAGACACAATCATCTCTTTGCAGAGATCTCAATGCATAGAAGTCCAATCAGAACCCCATAAGTACTTGGTAAGAATAGACTAAATTGTTCTTATGTTTGGCACCCAGTTTTTTTACTGATACTTTGTTAATTGCATTTCACAAATGTATCACTTCCAAATAAGAAAATATCTTCAGCAGGGAGTTCTTTGTAAGGGAACTCCTGAAATGTAAGACCACATTCAGATTATTCTAACTGTTTCCTTGCTTTCTTCTCCACAGAGCTCTTCTTTCAGGAAGTCCACTTGAGCCTACACCCTCCAGCCTGGCCTAGTTTACATGCTCTTACTCTGTGCTTCATAAAATCCTGAGAATGTAATTCCATCACTGGACCACTGGATAGATCCAGAATAATATTTTTCTCTGTGAGCCTGTGAAGTGACTGCTACTGACTTTGGAATGGTAGGATTTTTAAAAAATGGGGATATCAAAAATAAATGTTAAAGCAGAGACTTTTAAAACTAAAACATTTTCCTACAAAGTACATGGACACTATGTAGTTGGAGAGTTTGGGAAGTGAAAACTATTACATTTCACAGACTTTCCCAAGAGGATCTAACTGGTGTGAGACTGGTGTGAATAAAGCAGTTGAGGAGCCCCACACTCAGCTTCCCAGCCATGAGTCACCAGTATTATGTGGATGAGAGGTAGTTTGACCGCAGGAGCAGCCTATATTCCCCTGGATTACAACTTTGGTGATGTGCCCTTAAATTCAGGAATCCAGTGGTTGACCCTGACTTCCATTCCTAGCTTGTTCAACAATTGTCTAAGCTACGGATTCCCTGAATTAAATTTCCTTTCTGCTTGATATACTTTGAAACGATTTAACTTCCTGCACTGAATCAGAACTGTTATATACTCTTTGTTATATTCTTCACTTATGTGGCTTTTCCCTTACTAGATACCAAACAGTTTTTATGAATAGGAATAGAACTTGTCTTTGTTCATTCTTTCATTCATTCCTTCATTCAGTTATCATACTTACTCTTTGTATTTTTATGTCCTGAAATTACATAATAGTTGACACAGAGGTGCATAATAGATATTCACTTAATTAATGAATTGGTAAATGTGTCATGTCAGGTAATGTGTAAGGTATCAGAGATACAGAGATGAGACAATCTTAGCAATAATAAAAAGATAAATTACATTTATTAAGCACTTATTATGTTTCAGGCTCTGAGTATAGCATTTTACATGCATAGATTTGATTTTCATTTTTTGTGTTTTTGGTTTTATGTTTGTTTTCTAATCCTTATAACATTCCTAAGTGCTAGGTACTAATAATCAATTCCCAATTCATGCATAAAACAATTGAAGATGGAGGAGGCTCAGTAACTTGCCTAAGGTTACACAGTATTGGGATAGGTTGAATTTGAAGCTAGGCGATCTAATTCAATAACTCATACTGTTAATCAGTACTGTGGGATCTCTACTATAGTTGATGAACAGATCCATAAAGAGATTTACAATACTGCTTGATAAATTCCACAATACATTAGCAGGATCAGAGGAGACTTCTGTCTGAAGGAAGAGAGACTTAAGTACTGAAGTACAAAGGATTAACAGAAGTTAGGAATAAGCAGAAGTGATAAAGGATGCAGTTTTAGGTGGAAAGAAATACACATACTACAAAAGGAACAAAACAGAAAACAGAGAAAGCGTTTCTGAGCAGCAGGGGGATTATTTAGTGAGGAGGAATAAAAAATAGATACGGAGAAGCAAAGAAGGACCCACCATAAAGAGTCAGGTGTACATTTCTAGGGAATTTAAGATTTTTTGTGAGGGCCACATGGTGTTATTGAAGCATTTAAAAACCTATGAGATTTCTATTATAAAGAGATCACTTTGGAGCAGTGTGGACAATTTAGAAGTTATTGAGTCAGGTGAGATTGGAATTGGAAATTGCAGCAACTCAAGTAGAAGTAAGTTTTATCTTTGGGCTCTCAGATTTGAACACAAGGACTGACACCTAATATGAGAACAATTCATATTCACCAAGTTGAATTAAGCCTGAGTAACCTAAGGGTCAGACAGGTTTAAGTACTTGTCAAAACTTACACAGGTATCTGGTGGTAGAACTCGGACAAGTATCTAAACCAGTGCTTTCTTTTACCTTAAAGATAACCAGGGAAAAACTGAGTGCATATATGCCATTTGAAATATGAGAAATTTTGCTATGTGTGTTTAGAAAATATACACAGGTGTACAGTTATGGTTACATCTCATTTCTTGTCTTCCCTTGTTTTGTGCTTATTTTCTAAGTCCATGGCCTCAAATATTCAAGTTCATACTTTCCCAGTGATCTCTGAAGTCACTTTCCATGCTAGATTCTCCTCCTATTCCCAACTTTATGTCTTCTAATGCCTAAGAGAAAAAATAGTGAAATAGAATAATAAATCTAGGCTGGCAGAAAAATTACTACCACCACCATTATCCATTAAGACATACCATTAGAAATCTAATGTAAAATATACAAATATATAATTTTCTTCTTAGAAAGACTAAGAGGCATCCATTGTTATTATGCTGTGGTATGCTTTCTTTACTTTTCTTTTTGCAGTAATTTTTTCACCCTGAAATACAGTGGTCTCTCATGAAGTACAAAGATTGACATGTCTGTGGACTTTATATGTCCAAGGACACTTCAAAGGCTAAGTAAATTCTATTTCTAATGCCCTGATCACTAAATTGTAAATGCTAGCAGTTTTAAGTTTTGACAGCTTTGGGCCCTTAATTTTGAATAAAGATTCTACCATCATGGTGAAATATCAGATGCTACACATTAGTAGTGGGCTAAAAAATCTGTAGTATCAGATTTACCAAAACAGATTTTATGAGGATTTGGCTAGTTCTGGAGGTAGAATTTGCTTAAATATACTATGGCATGTGAAATTATTTGAAATTAAATGTCCAATAAATTTTAATACAATTGCCTTGTTTTCACAGACAAATCTAGGGCAATGTATTTGGAAAGAAAATTTTATAATTTACCTAAAAATATCCAAGCGTAATATGTAACACTTTTGGCCTTCAAGAGATCAAAGGGTTATCTTTGCTTAGATACTTATAATCATTTTATACTTTCTCTTCTACTGACTGGTTTGAAAAAGACAAAAGAAAATTAAAATTGAAAAGGAATCAAAGCACTTGTTCTAACTGAGCATCAGAGACACGAGCCTAGGGTACACCTGCATGACAGTAAATGTTCTTTTGCAGTTAACACCTGAGTTTTTCTATTTATAGAAAGATATCACAAGTCTAAACACAGAGGAAAATGGCTCACAAATCCAATAAGAGTTGGATTGGATTGCACAACTTCTAGAAATATCAGGGGATTTTCATCCAATATATTTGCCAACAAATCAATAATATGAGTAAATCCTTCTGCATTGTGGGCAATCAAATGCTCACTGACAGGTACTACTACCTAAATTAATATAATCCCAGAAGTGATCTGTCTGTGTCAAACATAATACCACTGAGGCTTAAAATTCACATGTGATAAGTTGGAGGATATTTCTTAATAATGGTTTAAACAAAAGGAAATTAAGTGAAAATTCTGAATAAAATGTTCCCACATTTAGTGGGCTCAATTTAAATTGCTCTTGTCTCTAGATGGCATGTTTCCTGCTGTCCATATTTCTTTACACAGTACACTCAAATAAAGTAGGAAGTATTTTTAAAATATATTACTTGTCTCACTAAAACTTATAACTTTATCTTGCAACTGTTTGTTATAAAGATTGTGTTGAGTATCAGGGCTCATTGAAATGGCTCCTACCACTCACACTTTCAGATTCAGATTAAAAGTCACCACTTCTCTGAAACCTATGAAGACTCCCCCAGGAAAATGTGACATTCTTCTTTGCTTCTTGTAGCACTTATCACATTATTTTATAACCACTCCTTCTAGCCTTTGAGTGTAGCATAAGGATCTGGCACATATTTTACTAAGTAAACGTGAATGTCATATCAAATACGCAATGGAGCATAAAAACAACATATGCCATATAGTTTAATGGTGGTATTATTTTCTTAAAAATATAATTTTACTTTGAAGATCAAGGTTTGACATGGAAGATAGTCAAATGCAAAGAAAAGCCATGTTATAATTGTTTAAGTTGACACTTCCAGAGTTTGTCAATGTGTTAGCACTGTGCTCTACTTGCTAGGAGGATTATTAATACAATTATATAAAAGTTTGAGCAGCTATTATCTACCAGGCACAGTATTAGGTGCTAGGGTAATAGATGAATAAGGCAGAGTAGTTGATCTTAAGGAAATAACTATTGAGTAAAGGAGACCTCCTATTCTCAAAAGTCTTTAAGCTAGTTAGAAATATATTCTATGTGTATCATTTATTTATTATTTCTATTGAATAATACTGATGCTGAAGGAAACAAATAAGGTTAATACGACATTCCAAAACCCCATTTTTCCTCCTTAGAAAGAGAACTATAATTGTTTGGCTAGCTTGACTCAAATATAAGAACCTGGCCTAAAATTCTTTATTCATGAAGTGTAACATATATTACATTTTAAAACTTTGGCTGGCCATATCTGAAGTGGGGTGAGGGGCGAGAGATAGATATAGAAAGAAGGAAGATGAAGAGGATAAAGAGGAAATGAAGAAGGAAAAGGAAAAGAAAGTAAGGTAGGGCTTAGTTTTTTGAAAAAGGTAAATAATAAGAATAAGATTAAAGAGACTTGGGAGGAGAGATAAAAAGAAAGAAAAGGGGAAAGAGGAAAACAAAAAAAGGAAAATAGTGGATAGGAATAGTTTAATCTAGACAAAGGAGGCCAGTGCAGACACAGAAGTCAAGAAGCCAAAAGAATCAGCTAAAATAGTTGATTCTAAGGTTTCTGAAGGTTGAAAAATGGGGGGTGATATATGCAGGGAACAATTACATTTGTGTGAAGGCTTTTGAATTATTTAACTGTTTGAATTATGTGAATGTGTAACTTGGACTAAAATAAAACCTAAAATTAAAATCCTCCCTTAACCTTTAACTTTTCCATTCACCAACCCTTTCTCTGCTCCTTTTTATGGCAATATACCTTAAAAGTTTTCTATAAGTACTCTTACTTCACCTATCCTATTCTTTTCTCAAACCACTTCAATCTTTAGTCTCCAGTACTCTACTGAATTGGCTCTTGTCAAAGCCAATTATGACCTTCATCTTGCCAAAATCAATGTTTCATTGCAAATCATCTTATTTGACTTATCAATAACATTTGACACAGTTGAGATATCAGGTTACTCCCTCCATATGTTTTTATCTAAACGGTATCTGGAATAAATAGATGCTTAGGAAAAGCTTTGTTTTATAAATAAGTGAACATATTGTTTTCATTCTTCCACATGAAAGGAGAATTCAAAAAGTCCTTAAGATGTCTTGAAAAAGTGTACAACTCTCTCAATGCATCTCTTTTCAGTGCCCCTTAAAAATCCTGGACTCTCACAATACTAAACCACTTGTAGGCCACTGAGGTAAGATGTTGGCTCATACCCCTTAAAATTTTTTGGGGGGAACATTCCTGGCAGTCCAGTGGTTAGACTCTGCACTTCCACTGCAGGGGATGCAGGTTCGATCCCAGGTTGGGGAACTAAGATCCTTCATGCTGCTCAACGTGGCCAAAAGTTAAAAAGAAAAAAAATATTGAAGTATGGTTGATTTACAATGCTGTGTCAGTTTCAGGTGTACAGCAAAGTGATTCAGGTCTATATATATATATATATATATATATATATATATATATATATATATATATATATACATCTTTTTCAGATTCTTCTACATCAGATTTTTACAAGATAATACAGTTCCCTGTGCTATAAGTAGGTCCTTGTTGTTTATCTATATTATATATAGTAGCATGTAGATGATATGTTAATCCTAAACTCTTAATTTATCCCTCCCCCTCCTTTCCCCTTTGGTAACCATGTTAGTTTTCTATGTCTGAGAGTCTATTTCTGGTTTGTAAATAAGTTCAATTATACCCTTTTTTTCTTTAGATGCCCTGTATAAGTGATATCATGTTATTTATCTTTCTCTGTCTGACTGGCTCATACCTCTATACATTTGTAAGTAGCTGTTATTCCTTTTACCTAGGGTTTTTTTCCTTCACTCCATGAAGAATTCCAACCTGTCTCCACAAAAGTCTTACCTCCTGAAATAATTTGATACTTCCTCTTTCCCTACCCTATGACTAGATTTAGTCTTTCTTTCACCTGCACTGTCTTAGCACCCTTTATATATCCCTAGTATCCAACATTCGTTACATTGTTTTGTCACTTTTTGCTTCATTTTATGACTTTTTAGATTGTGAAATCTTGGAGGACGCGTATTTTTATCTTGTTTACATTTGTATACCTAGAATTTATAATTGTGTATACATACTGTGTAATTCAGTATGTAATTACATACTATGTAATACAGATCTGATTGAACCTCTCTAGAGAGAATGTATTTTCATGCAATCTATACAGTGTTAAATCAGAATTCAATATGTCTTTGTATTATTAAATGGCAATTATGATTTCTATAATGATAGTGAACTATTTAGATTTTACTGAAGATTAAGTGGGAAGGTAGAAGTTACATCATATAGTATGTCTTACTTTTTCTCCAAACATCTTTATCATCTCTCTATTCCCAGAGTAACTTCTTGGTTACTGATTCTTTCTTAATCTTTTCCCTACTCTCTCTCCAAACCTCACTGGCTTTAACCTTTTATACTACTGACATCTTCTCTCTTATTTTTTTAAGTAGCAAACAATTTAACTTTGCTTCTTTACTCTTATATCCTAATTCTGACTACGCCATGCCAGCAATAAAAAAAATTCACATTTCCTGAAAATCTGTGTATTTTAAATAAAAACAAGATTGTCCTTATTACCAGGATTTTTCTTTCTTTTCTATTTTTTTCTTTCATTCTAATAAATAATTAAAATGCTGTTAGAGGTACGAGTAATTATATATTCATTTTGCATGTTGTCCTTAATGAATTCTTTAGATGTCAGGTCTACTTGATCTTCTAATGTTAATAACTGCTGACAACTAGAACCATCCTCAGTGGATCTTGTGTAGTTGGGATATAGGATATGTTGTATGAGAAAGAAACCCACATAACAGTGGCTTAAATGAGTTAGAAATATCTTTTCGTTTCATGTAATGAAATGAAAATAGATTAAAGTCTGGTTTGGCAGGTATGCTCCATAAAGTTTTCTAAGGACCTTGCATTTACTATGCTATTGCTTCATGACAGAAAATTGCCCTTATCCTGCAAAA
The DNA here is from genome assembly GCF_008692025.1 of Phocoena sinus. Taxonomy (NCBI): domain Eukaryota; kingdom Metazoa; phylum Chordata; class Mammalia; order Artiodactyla; family Phocoenidae; genus Phocoena; species Phocoena sinus. The sequence continues at coordinate 92,618,616 of NC_045763.1, forward strand.
ATAAGAATAGCACAAATAACAAGTATATCCTTTTTGTGAACAATCTGAAAGTAAATTGCATACATCGTGGCCTTCACCCCTAAAAACTTCAGTGGGATTTCTTAAGAATAAAGATATTCTTGTTTATAACCACAAAAAGAAAAGAAAAAAAAGAAAACTACCCTTATCTTGTATGGTCCCAAATGTACCATCATCACATTCACATTCCAGGCAATGGAATGGAGGAAAGAATGGAACAAGAAATTCATACCCCTTCCTTTAAAGGGTAAAATTAATAATTGCTCACATTACTTTTGCAAACATCACATTGCCCAGAATTTAATCATCACTCTAAACTTAGCTGCAAGAGAGGCTGGGAGATTTAGACTTTATTCTAGTCAGCCATTGGTCTAACTAATGTATACTTAAAAATGATTAAGATAGTAAATTTTATATGTATTTAACCACAATAAAAAAAGAAATCTTTGCCTAAGACAAAGTCACAAGGATTGTATCTTGTATTTTCTTCTAGAAGTTGTACAGTTTTAGGTTTTACACTTGGATCTATGATATATTTTGAGTTCATTTTTTCACATGATGAGATATATGGGTCAAGGTTTATTTTTTCAGTTTATGGGTATCTAATTTTTCCAGCATCATTTGCTGAAATGTTTGTGCTGTTTTTATAAATAGAATATTTTTTACATTTTTGCTCAATTAAGCATATCAATCTTAAAAAAATCATTCTCTATTACAAATCTGTACAATACAGTCACTTTTTTGATATTTCATGTTAAAAAGTATAGAGTGTTTTATACCTACATGCTTATAGTTGTTACCTCTAAGTTGTACGGTTGTAGATGACTTTAATTTCTTCTTTTTGTTTATGTTAATATATTTGTTTTCTAAAAAAGGCATGGTTAATTGAGAAGTAAAAAAATTATACTAACATTAGAAGTACATTTTGACTGTAGGTGTACATCCATAGAATAAAATTAAAAACTGGGAAAAAATAAAAATAAATAAAAATTAGGGATTCTTGTATTATGGCAGGGATTCTTGTATTATTTTTATTTAAATAAAAATTAGGGATTCTTGTATTATGGACACTGGCTGAGGACAATTGGCTTTTTTTTTTTTTTTTTTTTTTGCCACACTCTCCTGCTTCTTCAAGATATATCCAGCCTGATAGATAAATGAGCAAAACTTATGAACAGACAGTTTATAGAAGATATAAAAAAACTCTCAGACATATAGAGAGATGGTCAATTTCACTCATAATCAGAGACATATAATTAAATTTTAAGTGAAGGAAATAATGTCAGTAAAAATGCGGTATAGATATCTCCGAAAACTGTCAGAATAACCACTGTTAAAATTCTGAAAAAATAGGTAAAGGTCCACATCAACCAAACAAAGGTTTAATGAAGAAAGAGGAAGCCAAGATATGGCAGAAGACCTTTGTGTTATTTTACTTGTCCTTGCAACACCTCCTTCCTTGGATCTACTGGGGTCTTGAAGATGGCAGTTAATCTTCCCAGTGTTGAATCTTGCTTCGTAATTCCAGAGACAGCATAGCAGACCTTCTTCTCAAAGAATTGTGTTTCTCTGTTTGATCTGTCTGAGGGCTACTTAAAGGACTGATGCAAGGCACCTGTCTTTGTTTTTCCTAAGTAGAACACCCTCAGGTCACAGAGGGGACGTTGAAAGGGGAAGATATATGTTTTTGGAAAATTAGGGCAGTGAAAAATTTCCTTGGGTATTTAAATACTAGGATATTTAGAAAGCTATGTCCATGTCATGGGCAGGACTCGTGTTCAGGAAAGACCTTGAGAAGACCTTAAGTTTTCACCTCTGGCTCAGTAAAAGCTGTAAGTGAAGGCTAAAGCATAATTGTAAACAGGCTGGCTAAACCTTAAACAAGTACACCAACATCAAGCCAATTTGCAGACTAGAAGAGTTTGTTTATTTGTTTCTTGTTTCTTTAACTCCAGGTGTTCAAGGAAATTTCTGTCAAAACTCTATCTAGCCTAAACACAAGCTAAAGGAGCAGAGATCTCAAAGACCACACATGACAAAGAATACAACCTTTACAAACAATACTTTAGAAGTCATTAAACAAAGAGCTATAACACACATAGCAATAAAAACAAACCATGAGGACAAGAATAATATAATTTCCAGAGTTACTACATTATAATATGTCAAATTGTGCAGTTTTCAACCAAAAATTATGGAGTATGAAAAGAAACAGGAAAATATAATCCATTCACAGGAGAATTTCATAGAAACTGTCCCTAAGGGAGAAGACACATTGGACTTACTAAGTGTTAACTATGATAAATGAGCTAAAGGAAGCCAGGAGAAAGATGTCTTAACAAATGGAGAATATCAATAAAGGGATAGCAAATATAAAAAAGAAGAAAACATTTCAAGAGCTGAAAAGTATATTAACTAAAATGAAGAAATCACTTGAGCTTTTTTCAACAGCATATTTGAGCAGGAGAATAGAATTGACAAACTTGAAGACTGAAATTATCCACTCTGAGGAGCAGAAAGAAAAAAGAATGAAGAAAAATGAACAGAATTTAAGATATCTGTGCAACACCACCAAGGGTATAAACATAAACATAATGGGAGTCCCAGAAAGAGAGAATAGAGGGCAAATTTCAGAAAGAATATTTGAAAATATAATAGCCTAAAACCTCCCAAATTTGTTAAAAGACATGAACCTTTATACCCAAGAAGCTCAAAAAATTCCAAGAGGATAAACACAAAGAGATCTACACCAAGGCATTTTATAATCAAACTGTTGAAAGACAAAGAGAGAATCCTGAAAGAAGCAAGAGAGTAGCAATTTGTCATATACAAGGAATCCTCAATAAGAGCAATAGCCAATTAATCAGGAGAAACCATGAAGGTCAGAAGGCAGTGGAATAACATATTTAAAGTGTTGAAAGAAAAAAATGAATTCTATATGTGGCAAAACTATCTTTCAAAAATGAAGAAGAAAGTAAGATATTTCCAGAAAAATAGAAGCTGAGGGTGTTAGTCCCTGGTAGACTTGCCCTATAAGAAATGCTAAAGAAAGTACTTCAGGATGAAATAAAATGACGTTGAACAGCCATGTGAAGTCATATGAAGCATAAAGAACACTGGTACAGGTAACTATGTCACAAATACAAAGCCAGTATTATTGTTGTTTTGTTTTTTTTTTTTTTTTTTTGCAGTACATGGGGCCTCTCACTGTTGTGGCCTCTCCCGTTGTGGAGCACAGGCTCCGGACACGCAGGCTCAGTGGCCATGGCTCACAGGCCCAGCCATTCCGTGGTATGTGGGATCTTCCTGGACTGGGGCATGAACCCGTGTCCCCTGCATCGGCGGGTGGATTCTCAACCATTGTGCCACCAGGGAAGCCCTATTGTATTTTTTAACTCCTCTTTTATTTCTCTATGTGATTTAAAAGACAAGTACATAAAACATTAATTTAAAATCTATGTTAATGGGCAACAATGCAAATAGATGTAATTTGTGACAACAGCAATATAAATGGGGAGGGACAGAGCTGTATAGGAGCAGAGATTTTGTACACTATTGAAGATAAGGTGGTATTAGTACAAAATAGATTGTAAAAAGTTTAAAAGTTTAATTGTAGTCCTCAGGGAAACCAATAAGAAAATAACTTAAAGAAAGGAAAGGAAAGGAAAACAGAATAAAAATTGTACACTATAAAGAATCAAGAATCAAATAAGCACAAATAATGCACTAATGGAGGAAATGAAAAACAACAACAAAGACACATCCAAAACAAATAGCAAATGGCAGAGATTCTTTCTTGTCCCTAATTACTTTAAGTTTAAATGGATTAAACTGCCCAATTAAAAGGCAAAAATTGGCAGAATAAATTTTTTATAAGTATGATCCAACTATATGTTGTCTACTAGGTACTCACTTAAAATAAGTTAACTGGCATCTGTTCTACAATAAAGAGATCTAAGAGACACAATAAAAAAAAAAGCCATGTAAAAATTTTGTTTAGATCTTGATTTCAAGAAAGCAACTGTATAAATACATTTTAAAACAACTGAATGAAGTTTGAATATGGAAATCTGATTATGATATTAGAGGATACTAAGGAATATCATTACTTTTGCTGGTCATGATAACTCTGTAGCTTTGGGAAATGCTATTAAATCACTTGGGGGAAAATTACAAGATATTTAGGAATTGCTTTAAAACACTTTGTAAGGAAGAAAATGATAAAGAGGGATAAAGCAAATATGGCAAACTATTGATAATTCTTCTTTATTGGTGATGGATATATGAGGTTCATCATACTACTATTTTTACTTTTTACTGTATTTGAATTATTTTAAAACACTTAGACTGTGATTACTTCTGACCCCCCCTCCACTGATTTTATCCTAATATAAGTCATCACCATCTCTCATTGACATTATTACAATGGTCTGTAATATTGTGCTCCTGTATCTACCAATGCTCACTTAAATCTGTTTTCAGGCAGAGAAATCCTTTGCAGTAGAAATGAAAATGAATACAACCTTTGATTATAACTATTCCTTGACTCCCCATGCCCCTCAGAGTAAAAGCCAAAGTTCTTGCAATGTTCTAAAAGACTTTCCATGATTTTGCTTTCCTTAAGTCTCTATCCCCACCTCCACTGCTCCTCTTTCCCCGGGGCTCCAGTCACACTAGTCTCCCTCCTCAAACCAAAAATGCCTCCACCCTAGGGCCTCTGCTCTAGTAGCTTCTTTTTCCTATCATCCACATAGTTAACTCTCTCACTTTCTTTAAGGTTTTGCTCAAATGTCATTTTCTTAATGAGATCAATGGTGACCTTACTTTATCCTGTCACAATTAAAATTACAACCTGCCCCTTCCCACTTCAGACACTCTCCACCTCCTCAACCTGCTTTATTTTTCTTCATAGCATTTACCACTTTTGAACATATGTTTTTCTAATTTATTTTGCTAATTTATAATTGTCTGTGTCTCTCTGATGGAATGGAAGCTCCATCAGGGCAGGGAGTTTTATGCATTTATTTGCTTGCTAATTTGTTTAATGCTATATTCCAAGTGCCTAAAATAGTACATGGAGCATTGTAGGCAACCAATAAATATTTGGGGGGAGAATGAGTGAATGAATTTTTAAACCAGTGGTAAAATTACATTTGAAGCATTAAATATGATTGTGTGTATACAAGTCACACTACAATAAAAATTTAACAAATGTCAATTTAGATAGAATATGGAATTTGAAGTTGGTTGTTAGTTTATAAAGTTTTGATTGCTTTGTTTACCCATCTAGAGTAGTTTGATACTCTCCAGCTAAAAGAGCACAAACATTGTAATTAATGCTATGGTTTTAGTTTAGTTTTGAGTGAGACAAAGACAAGTAGAACTTTGACATTTGTCAAAATACATGTTAGGTTTTTTTATATATATATATATTTGTTTCTGTCCAAGGGATGATTATTAGCAAAGAATGTTAATTTTTTGAGAGTAATTATTATGATAGGTGCTACAGGATATATCAGAAATAAATTTCTATTAAAAATTGATAAAATCAATTTTTATAACTCATCTTTTCCAAGAGAAAAAACTAGATAGATGAAAGTTTATTTAAAAGCTATGTTTAATCCTCATATCTTCTCAGTGTGATACTGTACCTCTTGCTCGTTGAGAAGAATTCACCTGCAGTCACTATTAAATGAAAGAAAAAAGAAGAGCTATCTTTGAAATTGGAAACAAAATTTAAAGAGTCTAAAAAGGAGAAACATGTACTGTGCTTATCTATTTGCATAAAAAATTTAAAAACATTAGATAAAGTAAAGAAAGTTGAAAAGAGAAAGTGGAGTAAGTAAAGCTTGCAGGCATTTTTCCCATTGATTCTTTGACGAGTTGTGAAACTGCTGAGAAGGATGTGAAAGGAGAGGTCCAAAATAATGTTTACTGGTTTTGACTAACCAACTAACTGAATGAATGATAAAGGAATGAAATGGAAAATTCAGGGAAATATATACATTTTATACCTTGATTTCAACAAGGCATTTGACTCTCTGCCACAATATCTTTATGATCAAAAGGGAGAAACTTGGACCAAATACAAACACATTTGGGTACATTTTAGCTGGTTGAGCAAATATACCTAATGCTTATTGATTAATGGATTAGTGCAAACTTTAATTACATAAATGGGGCTCTTTGGCTTTTGGTATATTAACTCAGAGGAATAATAATAATTCCTGACATTGTATTACATTTTATAGTTCACAAAGAGCTCATTTGTGAGCTCTCATTTAATCCTCATCATAGCCCTGTGCTGGAGGCTGGGACAATGTGATTATCTTTCTTTAACTAGATATGGAAACTGATTTTCAAAACTGATTTTATTTTTCTAATAAAGTGATTATATTTAACTAAATATGGGTAAATGATTTGCCTAAAGACATATGGGAATGCATATGCTTATTAATAAAAAAAGCTAAGAGAAATAACTAACATGTTGGATAAAATAATACAGATTCAAAAACATCCCCAACGTGGATGTATAGAACAAATCTAACAAGAAAACAAATTAAAATAACTATAAACACATGGAAAAAACTGGGTTTTCTATTTTGAGCATTTATCTCAGTTTGTAATTGTACATTTATTGTTGTGATTGTTTTATTAATGTTTGACTGTTTCTAGAGACTGTATGGTCATCAGAGTGTCTGTACTCAGCAATACATCTCCAGAACCTGGGGTAGTGCTTGGCACTAGTAGTTATACAACTAATAATTAAATAAATTCAGCACAAAGGTTATAAAAATGTCAGATATAAATTTCACAATCAAAAGACATATCTTGAGAGCTTTATATCAGAAAGTAAAATAAGGTTTTAGTTGACAGAACATAAACATAAAAGAATATGTATTGTAATCTTAGCCTATGCAACTGTGCATGATTTTAAGCTCTACTCATAATCAGGGTAATGGCCAACAAGATTGTGTGCAGAAGAGCATATTGGAAATTACTGGAGAAAATTCTAGAATTTAACTTGAACATTTCTTTTGTTAAAATAATTTTTAAACATTTGTAGGAAGATAATATGTAAGAAACAGGTATATAAATAATAGTTCCAAGGTGAAAGTAGGGTTAACGAATAGATTGTCTACAGAAGCAGTTTTATTCTCTATAAAAATAAAATTTTGTAAGATATAAAAATAGAACAACTCAACGCTATAAGAAATGGTCTTGTGAAGTAAGGGAATCTGAGTCATTGGGAGTATTTAAACAGATCTGGATAAACTTGCCAAAATCATGACAGAGAACATTTATTTTCTTGGATAAAAATGTATTAGATTCTGTTTTACTATAACATATTCCTAATTAAATTGGTCATATTGTCCTTGAATATTATTACCAGGCACTGGAGAAAACATACACACTATATATATATATATATTTTTTTTTTTCTGTTTTGACTTATTTGTCTGATTTTTGGCACCAGGCATTATATTTAAACTCTTGCCTTTATGACAAATAAGATATGAGTTAATTCTTGTTATTACTGTCAACTTTAAAAATATTCAGGTTTTAAACAAAAGGGAATTTATCAGATAGCTATTTATTAAGTTAAAAAAAATTAAAGTATTCAAATGTGTATGCATAAAGATATTTTCAAAGGCTAATATTATATAAAATAGGTTTCAGATGAAAACAAACAGAAAAAAATTTCTCATTCTTCCAGAGAATACTCTTCCCTATGTTTGGAAATTTATAAAAGGAATTTTGTGATTTTAAGAGTTAGAGTTATATCTGTTAGATTTTAGCATTTGGATGCATAAAGTGGGACATTGTCTCAATAATGGTGATGCTAGCTTTTGCTTTGTTGTTCAGAATCACACTTTGCAAGCACATCCATTAAGAGATTCTTCCTAAAGTGTATCTAAAAGGCTAAATGTTTCCTGCTGTGCTAAGTATATTAATTTCCATTATCTTCTAGTACCTTCCTCTTGGTAATCATCTGCAGACAACCACCTGTAGAAGAGCAGCTCCATATTTATGTATAAATAAAATAGGTTATATATGTGCTTTTCTATTTTTCTCCACAAAAATGGTGTCTTACTCCTGCTGTTCAACGCATTTTGATGTGCTGTTCTATAAATTTAAAGCAAGGTTAAAAATAAAATTAAGCAAGATTCATCTGGCAGCATTGCAAGTTAGTATCATGCACCTGGCACATAGATTCCAAAGCAAAGTGATTCTTTGGGAAAGAACTGCTTGATAAACAGCAGAACTAAAAAAAAGATGAGCAGATGATAGTGCATTGAAAATTAGATAAAAGCCTGCAATGTGCTATTGCAAGAGATGTAATGAGACAAGATAGAGCAAAGGGAAAGCTAGACAGAATAAGGAGAAAAATTCCTAAGTGTGAGGTATTTTACAGTGGCAAATAGTTTCCCAGGAAATAGTGGAAACCCTGTCCCTTGAATAATTTCAAAGTAGAGTAGGAAATTGGACTGGGAATATAAAGTGGTGACAAAACTTTAATGACTGAAGAATAAGATGATGAAATAAAGAAATAAAGAAATACAAATTCAAAGAATTAGGTGATTTTGAACATGATGGTTTTGTTAAGTTTCTCTCTCATTAACAATAATAATAATTGTAATATTTAAAATTTATGAAAAATTTTATAGATTCCTAAAAACCATAACTAATCAAAAAGAATACAATTTAATCTTTGTAGATATGTTGAAAACTAAGACTTACAGTTGAGCCTCTGATGACACTGCAGCCCCTGCTGATACTTGGATTGAAGCTTTGTAAGAGCCTGAGCAGAGGACACAGTTGAGCTGTGCCCTGACTCCTGACCCATGGAAATTGTGAGATAATAAATGTATATTTTTTAAATGGCTAAGATTTTTTATAAGCAATAGAAAACAAACACAGGCATCAATGGTTAAAACAAGAACATGTTACTTAAAAGATTGTATAAAGAATATTTAACTAATATAGTATTGAATTGAAATGAATGATGCCAGAAAACTGCGTGCCCTCATATTTGCACCTGTCAGTAACGTTATAGTCTAAGCCCTTTTGCAGAGCACAGTTTTCATTTCCATCTCTAGTTAAATTGGGATTGGTGCCTCTTATCTGTTTTTTAAAACTCTTTAGCCTTTGGGAAAAAAAAAATCAATACCAGGACTGATTCTATCTTTAGATTAAAAGTGTATGCAAGTTGTTAATGAGTAATAATCAGAGGATAATTTAGGAGAATTTCAAGTTTTCTCTTTGTTCTAAGTATTATATAAATTTGCCTTAAAAATGCCCTGTTAATAAAGGCCGTATATGAAAAGCTTACAGCTAATATTGTAAACATTTGGGAAAAACTGCAAACTTTTTCTCTAAGATCAGGTTGATCACTTCTATTCAACATAGTACCAGAAGTCCTAGCCAGAGCAACTAGGCAAGAAAAAGAAACAAAATTCACCTAAGTGAATTTTGAAAAAAGAAGTAAAATTGTCCCTGTTTGCAGATGGCATGCTCTTGTACATAGAAAAACCCAAAGACTCCACAAAAAAAATGTTAGAACTAATAAACTAATTCAGTCAAGTTGTGGGATTAAAAAAAATCAACATACAAAAATCACTAGTATATCATACATTAAAAATGAACTATCTGAAAAGGAAATTAAAAAAACAATTTCATTTACAATACCACCAAAAAGAATAAAATGCTTAGGGATAAACTTAATTAAGGAAGTAAAAGACTTTAACACTGAAAACTACAAAACACTGATGAAAGAAATTAAAGAATATACAAAAATAAAAAATGGAAAGACATCTTGTGTTCATGGATAAGACAATATTGTTGAAATACCCATAATACTCAGTGGTCCAGATTTAATGCAATCCTTATCAAAATCCTAATGACAGGTTTTTTAAAAAATTTTTTAACAGAAATAGAAAAAAATCCTAAAATTCATATGGAACCACAAAGATTCTGAGTAGCAAAAAAATCTTGGGGAAGAAGAACAAAGCTGGAGACATCACAATTCCTGATTTCAAGCTATATCATAAAACTACAATAACTGAAACAGTATGGCACTGGCATAAAGACAGACAATATAGACCAACAAAACAGAATAGACAGCCCAGAAATGAATCCATGCATACATGGTTGATTGATCTTTGACAAGAGAGGCAAAAATGCACAACGGGGAAAAGATTGTCTTTTCAACAAATGGTACTGGGAAAATTGGATATTCATAGGCAAAAGAATGAAATTTTACTCATCTTATATAATACACAAAAGTCAACTTAAAATAGATTAAAGATCTAAATGTAAAACCTGAAACTGTAAAATTCCTAAAAGAAAACACAGGAAAAACCTTCATGACATTGGTCTTGGCAATGATTTCATGGAGATGACACCAAAACCACAGATAACAAAAGCAAAAATAAAAAGTTGAACTACATCAAACTAGAAACCTGCACAGCAAAAGAAACAATCAGCAAAGTGAAAAGGAAATGAATGGGAGAAAATATTCACAAACATTATATTGGATAGGGATTAATTTCCAAAATATATAAGGAACTCCTATAATTCAATAGTAATAAATAAATAACCTGATTAAAAAATGGGCTAAGACTTGAGTAGACATTTATCCAAAGAAAACATCCAAATGGCCAACGGGTATATGAAAAAATATTCAATGCACTAGTCATCAGGGGAATGCAAATCAAAACCACAATGATGTATCACCTCACATCTATTAGGATGGCAAATATTAAAAAAAAAAAAGACAAATTTTGGTGAGTATGCAGAGACATGAAAACCCTTGCACACTCTTGATGGGAATGTAAACTGATGCAGCCAGTATGGCCAACTGTATAGTGATTCTTCAAAAAGTTAAAAATAGTACTACCACATGATTTAACAGTCTCACTTCTGGGTGTTTACCCCTGCCCCCACCAAAAAAAAAAAATCAGAATCTTTCCAATGTTTTGCATGCCAATGTTCACTGAAGCACTACTCACAATAGCCAAGGTGTGAGAACAACATATATATTCATGAATGGATGAATAGATAAGGAAAGTGACGTATATATATGCAGTGGAATATTATTTGTTGTTAAAAATGAAGGAAATCCTGCAATGTGCAACAACATGGATGAATCTTGAGGACATTTTACTAACTGAAATAAGCCAGTGCAAGAATGACAAATACTGCCTGATTCCACTTATATGAAGTATCTAATATAGTTAAACTCATAGAATCAGAGAGTAGAATGGTGCTTGCCAGAGGCTGGGGGATGAGAAAATAAGAGTGTTGCTAATCAACAGACATAAAGTCTCACTTATGCAAGATAAATAAGTTCTAGATATTTGCTGTACAACATTGTCCCTACAATTAACAGTATTGTATTGTTACTAAAAAATTTAAGATGGCAGATCTCTTTCTAAATGTTCTTACCACAATAAAATAAAACTTTAAGAATTTTCAATTAATAAAGCAAATAATTTTAATAGGAGAAATGCTCTGTCAATTTGTATTGCTATTAAATAATTAAAATTAAACATTCACTTGCTCTGTTTTTATCCAAACTAAAAGACTATTTTACTTATTAAATCATATCTTCTTACTTTCTTGTCTGTTAAAAAATAATAAGCTGTACCTTTGTCTAGGTGACTGTGACTGCTACTCTTACCAAAGAAAATCATTCACTCTGTGACTCTAAAATGTACGCAAATGTTGCATAATGTTCTTTGCACTATGTTAATATTAATAATAACAATGATAATGACAGTTACCATTTATTAAGTTTCTACTTAGTGCTAGTCCTATGCGATTTTTGTATTTTATCTAATCTTTACATACAATCAATGAGGTGGAAAATATCAGCTTTTTTATCATCTGAGGAAATGGAGGCTTAGAAAATTTAGGTAACTTATCTAAGACCATGCATTTTACTAAGTGTAGACCCAGGAATTTGAATGAGGTTCTTTAGATATGATGCAGTATACAGTGATTCTGATAATTATAGGAATTTCTACAAAAAACCGCTATTGTCTATATAAAAAATACTTTAAAATATAGTATAGAAACAAAATAAAAATTTTATGTATGTATCAAGACACTAAAGATAACTCAATAGAATACAAGAACAAGTGAGGGCAAAGTAGGAGTTAAACGGATGCATTTTTATCCCAGTTCCATTCATAGTCAAACTTACAGAAATGCTATCTCCACTGGAAGTCTTTGCTATTAAACAGTCCATTCAGTCTTCAACCCACTGTAATATGGCTTGTTGCCTTTCTTTCTTCTGAAATTTCAGTAATTGAAATCATCTATGAATTCCTAATTCCAAATCCAGTGAAAATTTGCCCTTGTTATAGCCATGCCCTCTTAAATATTTGACACTGTTGACTACTCCTAATTGAAATTTTCTCCTTCTTTGGTTTTCATGACACTAATTATTCCAAATTTCCTTTTATCTCTGTGGCAGTCTTTGCTCACATTTATGTGTTCACCTTCTTTTGCCCTACATTTAAATATTAGTGTTATCCAGAGTTCTATCTTCAGCTTTATCTTCCTCTCCTCTATAGTTTCTTCCTGGAAGATGATGTCCAACCCTTGCCTTCAGCTACTACTTGACTACTAAAGATACCCAGTCACATTCTGTGCTCTAAATTCATATAGCCAAAGCTTACTCAAAATCTATTCATGGACATTACTTAACTGAACTCATGATCTCCTCTGTACCCGACAACATATTTCTGGATCTCTTCATTTCATTTTATATTTAGTGTTTATATGGGGCTCAAAAATGTGTACTGCATGATGGAATTACATAATTTTAAAGGTGTTTGTTCAATCTGGAAAGTGAGTAATGATTGTCAGATTTTTTTTTAATTGCGAATACTCCTTTCAGAGTAATAAGTAGTAACCTCATGGACTTCAAGGATTACTTGTATATCTGCTCAAAATGAGCAGTTATTTCTTCTCAGAGTAACTTCAAGTAAAATTATTAAGAGAAAAGTATTCTTGGTTTCCTTTTCTTCTCTGAAAATTAGACTTTTCTTTTAGTGTTCACATATACAGGAACACAATGCTCTCAAAAGATCCCTTAACCATTATGATAAAGTGTACTAGTTAGTTATTGCCATAATACTGCTATATAAAAAATTACACAGAAATGTAAAATAACTTTTTCCTCAGTCACCTTCCTGCAGATTGGTTGGAGTAGGCTCATTTTGCCTGTGTTCAGCCTGATTTGGCTTCAAGCTGAGGTTGAGTTCAGGTCTGCTCCACATGTTTTTATTCCTCCTTGGACTAGTAGGCTGATTGGAGCATGTTAATTTCATGGCAATATGCCATAGTTGAGGTGATATATAGAGTCTCTGAGTGTGGAGAGGAGAAAAAAATGATTAATGTTGATGTTAAAAACACTTCACTGAGGAGGTGACATTTGATCTGTGTATTAAAGGCTGGGGAATTAAAATTAGCCAATCAGAGAATGAGGGAAGAACTTTCCAATTATTGATAATGAGGCATAAGATTATTTATATTAGCTTAAAATGATTTATTATACTATCTGAGAGAAGAAGGTTTGAGTTTTAGCAAAAGCATGAAAGGTGAAATCCCAACTTAGAGAAATGACTACTACAGAATTTTACAAACTCAGGCAAGCGGACCCACCTGGCAGTAAGATAATGCATGTTAGAAAGACTGTAGCACATTGAATCAGACATACTAGCAATCAAAGGCAAACTAGCTACTTAGGACCTAATAAATCTTACTGGTGTGTTTGTTTTAACCTGAATACAGTTATTTGAAAATTTGAACTAATGATTTGAAATAGGGCAATTTTACATAAAGATCCAAATCTTTGACAATGTCGAGTTTGTAGTCCAATATAAGAAGTGTTGTCTAGAGCTGCGTGATGGATCCTTTGTCAAGAGTGATGTATACTTTCCAAGTTAGTTCCGACTCCATGGAACATTATCGTCTCCTTTTCCCAGAAATGGATTGTCAGTTGCCATTTATCATTAAGCATGGACTATTTGTTTTTCTGGTAAAAGAGAAATATTTCTCTGTATTCTATCAAAAGTTGATGAATGAAAGATATACCAAAAAAGACACATGTTTCAAGAAAAATGGGAGGAAGCATATTTGTAAGGATTATTTCTCTGTTTAATATGCAAGTGAGATGCTATTTTAGAAGATGATGATAATAAGAAGCTATTAATAGGAGGCCTTCCAAAAGTTGTGCATCTCTAGTTTTATGTTTTCTGCTGGTGTTGCTGCCACCAATATTGTATCTCATCCTCAGGATAATTTATCACAATACAGGGTCAAAAAGTTCCCAGCAATTAGCCACCCCAAACTCTGAGAATCTCAAATCCTAATGTAAAAACTATGTTATTATCCTCTTTGAGTCCACCTCCCTCCTAGAAGCTACCTGTGTTGAATTAGTAGTCTATTCAAACAAGAAAGGAATTCAGCATGGACTGTTCTAAGCAAGGCTATCCTGACAGTCATATTTTATTATCTCTCTTCGTATAGCGAGAAATGGGAAATGCTTGTTTCTGAGGAAACACATTATACATTGGGCCTAATAGAGTACAAAGAAATATTTGAGCCAAATATTTTAATATTCCAAGAGTTGTATAGTCTTAGGAAGTATATGAAATAATGCAGTTTCTTTCTATTCAAATAGAAAAATGTTTTGCTTTGGGGAGCAACTATATTTACTTATCTCCAGAAGTAAGTTGCTGTTTTTTCCTCCCTTTGTCAGACTTGAACAGGAAGCTGCCCCTGGAGTGGTTGACGGAGGGCAGAAGAAAGCTGAGAGCCGGCCTCTGCCACTCAGGGCTAGGTTCCACATCCCCCTACTTGGTAAGATTCTGATGGGCCATCAAGTTCATCTCTTCTATTTGGGGTGGACCTAGGAATAGGCCTGACTGTGCTGCCCAACTTGGGTTGCTTAGCCTCCTGTGATCGCACAGGCTGAGGTCTACATGCCGGCCCTCCAGAGATTAAAGAAATGCAAAATCCAATCAAGAGCTCAAGCCAGGTGGGAGCTGTAGATGTAGATGAATCCAACGACATGGTTAAAATGTAGTTGATATATAAATATGGTAGGTTTGGAGAGTTAACCTTCCAAATTTGAGGAATAATAGTAGGAATGGAGGGCAAAACATTTTTCAACACCAGAAAGATTTAAAATTGAATAGGGAAACATTTAAGATATTAAAAACTCATAGCATTAATATTCTTTAGTAAAAATTAGGTGCACATTTATTATTGGTCCCTTTAGTGTTGAAGAAAATTGGAAAACTAGAATCACAGGGGGTCAACTATGTTATTTCATTTTAAAACCCTGTATTTTCATATTAAGATGCCTAATTAACCAACCATTTTAGGCTTATGGTTTTTTGGTTATTGTTGAGACCTGACTAGTTTTTTAAAAATAATATTTAAGAGAATTCTTGTTTATAAATTTACTTTATTAGATTTATAAAAAGCATTTAGCAGTTGGGAAATTGTAGTCAGAAAACAAAAATATAAGAAAATAAATTTAAAAAAATTTAACTTTGATTTAAAATGCTAAAATGTTTATAACTAAGCTTGTAAATGGGACTAGGAATTATTGAAAGGCCTTTAAAATAGTTTGAGAATTTTCTAGCCCTATAAGTAGAATAAGGTAAATAAACTGAGCTTGAAAGTAAACTTAAAGTAAACTTTAATCTTAAAAGCTTAAAAATGAACTGTTTTTATAATTATAAATTTAATTAGTTGACTTTTTAAAGATTAAACTTCTGAATATTCATTTCTGTAAATAAAAACCTACCCTGAGGGTAAAAAGCAAAACCAAAATGGAAAAAAAATCCTCACACAAAACCCCCTTCAATATTAGGAATGAAGCACGTAGCCATCAGGTATAGAAGGTTTGGATATAATTTTTCAAGACTTAAGAGCTTTGGGCACAGAGTCCTCATATTCTTCCCTGTCCAGACCAATATTAGGGATCAAAACTTAGCAAGAAATATTACTGGCAAACGTAATGAAGCTCCATGAAGATTTTAATAAACTTCAAATATGACTGAAATGTCAGTAGAGTTTGATTTTGAATTTGAATGTTTACACCAAAACCCTTAGAATCATTTTTGTTATCTGGTTTTGATTAGCTTTTGTTTCAGTTTAAATCAGTTCTCTGAGACAGCTATCTTTGCTTACCTGTGCTGGCTGCATATTAAACAAACAAAAAATAATGTGAGGTAACTCTGAAAAAATGTCGTTAATTTATTTCAAAATTTATTTAACCTAAATTTTTGTTGGCTTTCAACAATTTAAAATTTCTTTGACATTTTATAACAACTTTAGTGGATTTAGGCTACCTTGGGGTCTAGTAGTGCATTTTCAGTAGTCTGGGTTGTGCCCTTTTGTGTAGTGAGGTTTTAAGTGATTTTCATTCACTTCTTTATATTTTTTGTATTTAAAATTTTTCTTACAATGAGCAAAGTAGGAGGAAAAAAGTTATTAAATTTATTAAAACAATGTGAATTTAAAAATATACTTTTTTTACCAGAGACTTTGTAACTATATAAAGTGAAATCATGAATTGTGTGGTGTAGCATTTTCTAGGACTTTAATATTTTAATGATTGAAAAGTATGCCATTATTAAAGGAAGACACTTTGCTCCAAGTACAATCTTTCCTATGATGTATCTCAACTTAGAAGGCTGTAGACTAAACACACAGCATATGCCTCCCTATGGTTTTACTTACCCTATATTAGTTTCCATTCTTTAGTCAGATATGTTCTTTTGCTGTTAAACTTTTCATTTTGAAGACATTGCTTTTAATTACAAAATTTAAAAAGTGAAACACAAAAACTTTACCCAGTACATGAAAAAAAAAAACTGCATAGAAAAAACTGAGTCATAAAAACTGCAGCAGGTGGTCTTAACCACATGATGGTCTACCTCATACAATGTGACTTTTGCCAAGGACTCTGATTGCAATCCTGCTGAACTCAACTGCAATTCTTGTGTCAGCTCTGTCCTGTAGTGCAAATCAATCACCAGGTACCTTTTGAGCTCTCGTGGACATTTAAGATTCCAAAGCTTGAATCCCACATACATTTACAGAAGAAGCAGGGAGAGAAACCTCTCACCAGCCCTGTACTCAAACCCAGCATGATATTCAATAATGACATGTCAGGAAAGGAGACTGTGTATCCTCTCACTGTGAAATATCCTGAGGGACTGTCTTTATGAATTTGAAAAAAGATTCAGCAGGCTCTAGGCAAGAGCTCATGCACACAATTTCAAAAGTGTATCACAATCCTTTAATTTTTTTTTCAGGGGGCATGATTACCCTGGTGTTTTTTCATCTATCTTTTTAAAAAATTATAAAAATGAAAATGATGGCCTGAAACAGTCTCCTGGTCACAAAAAATAGTCTTCTGCTTTTTCAAGGTGTATATTTCTCTTTTTACCCTAGCAGGATGGTATTTGCTTTTTAAGCATTCATGATTTATTTTCATTTTTGCCCATTCATAATGTAAGAGATATTGAATGAGTGATATGTGTGCAATAGTCGTGCAGAATTTGTTAGAATTAATTTAAAGGCTAAAACTGGCACATTTTGTCTTTTCTTGGTAATCAGATGATCTTCAACATACTAGAACAATGGTGCTTATATTTTTCGATACAAAGGCCACCTAGGAAAAAACTCTATCAGGAAAATTCACATATACATACAAAATTTTAAAATGTACATGTAAACTGAGAGGGCTCACAGATTCCTTGGAGCCCTGTGTTCCATGTTGGGTTGTGATGGAGGAAGCTGACAGTTTAGTATGCAGGGTATTTGCTAGGAAGCAGTGTCTATGAAAAGGAAGGTAAGGATGCAAGATAGGGTAGAGGGAGAAGCTGAGCTGTGATGCAGAACCAACAAAGCTTCAGCCAATCAGAATCATATGGGGGTGATCACACTCAAGAGCTAGAATGGCCCTTCAGTCCTGTCAGGAGTTGGGCCCTTCTGTATTGATCAGTCAAATTGAACGTGTTTCCCAGGAAGCAGTGGTTGTAGGACTCCATGAAGCCAAGGAAATCTCTGAAGGGACTGATGGCTAAAGCCTGTTGATGACAGCTTTCCCAACAGCTGGGGCGACAAGTTCTTCCATGAATGGGATCTGTGTGCTACATCACAATGTCTATCTGACCCAGGTTATGAGAAATCTTGCCCTAGAATCTTCAGCCTTCTCTCTTCAATTTTAGCCACTGAGGTGATTTTCAGATTTTATTTCTAAAATCTAACTCAAAGACCACTTAAGAACAATTTGATTCATATAGTTTATGCCTTACTTACACAGCAATATATTTTAGGTATGCTTTACTGAGTTGGTTACTTGACTTACATTTTGAACTTATTTTAAACTTTCTGGTTTTTTAAAGATAATTTTAGGTTAATAATTACATTTTAATCTATTGAATGGTTTTAAGCAGATGTTAAAATAACAAGAAAGCTGTTAGAATACAGGAAGAGCTGACTCACCACTGCAAAACTTGGTAAATCCAGAAGGGAATCTCTTTTGCCCTGGTTCCATTAGTTTAGCTAAATGACTGACACACATGGAGCAAAAATAGGAATAAATAGAAATAAAACAGATGGCATCATTGCCCTCCTCATTATAAAGAAAATTAACAAATAAAAACAAGATGAAAGATAATAGTACCATACTTTTCACTTAAAAAGTCATTGAAATAATGAAAGTAATCTCTTCTTTGTTAGAGATTTTCACCTTTTATCAGTTTAGGTTGTCACTGAAATGTTTTTATGCCTAAATCTAATTATGCAAAGGGGAGAGTACTATTTTCAGTATGCCATATTTAATTCTCTAAAATATCTCTGTTCAGTAAGGCCCTGAAGGGATGAATGATAGTCTGGCAGGTTTTCAATAAACAATGACAATTTATCAGTAAAGAGGCTTATTTTCAAGAGATGAATAGCTAGATACAGCTGTAACATTAATTTCCAAATCCTGAAGACAAAATAGCATTGACAGAAATCATAAAATTTGAAGGACAAACTAGTTTGGATGGGAGTCAGAGGCTGTGGGAGCAGAGGAAAGATATATTTTAATTTAGACATGTTGCTTTTGAAGTGGTGTGGCACATCCAAGGAGAGATATTAAGCAGGTAGCTAGAAATACAGGTCTGGAGCTCAAGGGAAAAAGGTCAGGCTCACTGAAACAAAGGTGTCTACGTTCACCAGGTTAGGCTCTCCTGGGTTAGGAAATGTGTTTAGCATGTTTCAGAAAGAGGGGATCAAGGAGGCTGTGTTCCCACTGCAGTGAGTAGGCAGTGTGGTCTGTTGGAAAAAATTATATTCAGAGTTATAGTTCATCACTAGCTGTTTGACCTTAAATAAAACTCTCTGAACTTCAACTTTCCCTGTTACTAAAATGGGAATATCAAAACCTATTAATGCTCTTTATAGAGTGACTTGGATCAAACATGATAAATGTAAAAGCATTTCATAAATTTAAAGGTGCTATTCAAACATACACTATCATTATACTAGAATGTGTATGGATATTTGTTTGAAATATTTAAGCGTGAAAGAGAAGATGTAAATTATTCACTCACTAAATAAACATATGTTGTGCAAGGCACTAAATTAGTGCTAGAAAGAGGAAGATAAATAAGACATGATTTCTTCCCTCTTATGGCTCACAAGTCCTATCAAGAAAAATAACACATGGGCAGGTGTCAAGTACTAGCAGACAGAAGAGTAAGTAAAGGATGTTACAAGTGAATGAGTGAATGAACACATAAATAGGTGCACAGAGGAGAAGCATATAATACACACTCAAAGTTTCAAAAAAGCCTTCTGGGAAGAAACTGTCTTAAAGCATGATAAATTGTTCTTCAGATAAAGAAGGGGTGATGGAAAGTAAAAATCCTAAGCCCAGGCAATGTCAGGAGAAATTGTTGAACATAAAATGCTTGAGGGCAGTTGGGAAGAAATGAGGCTAGATGTGGAGAGGAGGTAGAGGTGGTGGTCAGATAACCTATGTCATACTAAGTTACTTGAATTATTATGACAAAATAATAGTTTTAAGAGGAGGAATAGGATAATCAGATCTGCCCCCCTCCCTTTTCTTTAAGATTAAAAAAAGGTTTTTTTGGCCACACTGAGTGGCATGTGGGATCTTAGTTCCCTGACCAGAGATGGAACCCATGCCCCCTGCTGTGGAAGCACAGAGTCTTAACCACTGGACTGTCAGGGCCTTTTAGATGGAGCCCTCTGTCAGTGATGAAGAAGTCTGATTTAAAGGAAAGGAAATTGGAATCAGGAAAACAAGACTGGAAATTATAGCAATAGAACAGCAATAGATGATGGAGGCTTGGATTAACTTCAAAATTAATTTTGATTGAAAATATTGGTGGCCAATCGAAGGGTGAAAAGTGAAAGAGAAAGAGGAAAGAAAAATTTCTCCCTGGGGTCTGAATGGATGGCTGTACCAACTTCTGAGATGGAGAATGAGGAAGAACAAGTTTAAGGAAAAAGAGGATTTTTGTTTGGGTATCTTGAGTTAAGCAGTGTCTGTGTGATGTTTAGGCAAACATAGCAAGAAGCTGGATATATAAATCTGAAGCCCAGTAGACAGAACCTCTTATGAGAGAGTTGTGGGCTAGAGATCTAGATTTGAGAGGCATCAGCAGATGAAAAGATTAGGTAGATAGGTAGATAGATGGTAGATAGGTAGATGAATAGATAGATTTAAATGGATGTTTAGTTAATTGTATCCATAGTGCCTAGAATAGTTCCTGGTACTTGACAGTATTTCACCGAGTAAATATGAGATTTAAAGTTGGGAAAATAGATGTGCATACTCAGAGAAAAACACTGAAAATGAGCATGGCAAAAGTGGGTTGAGGTGGAAAAGCATCAATATTTAAGGTTTCAGCGTAAGGTACTCAGAGTATAAAGAATAGAAATATATAGAAGAATGACGATAATTGGGTGAACAGTGATATTATGAAAAACAAGAAAGAATAAAATTAAGGGAAACAAATCAAGAGTTCTTACCCACTGTTGCCCCAATTACATGACATTGATGGAGGTGTCAATTGGGTGTTAAAGCAGAGGTGGAACTGGAAGGGGTTAATTGGCTCTTCTGTGACATTTGATTTATGGATGCTGAATCTGAAGTATATGGGCTCATGACTGTCACTGAGAACCCTCTCCATTATGTGGAGAAAACTTTCAAGAACATGAAGTCTGTTCCATACTTGTTCCTTTCTAATACTTTCCACATAGCAGCTTGTTATCTTTTTAAAACTTAAACTAACATTGTTCCTTCCCTACTTGAGAGTCTTTAATGGCTCCCCATTGTACTTATCCTAGCTTATTATCCTCTTACAATTTGGCCTCTGCCAATTTCTCTAGCTTTATTCTGTTCCTTATTCCCCTTTGCTTTATATACTAAACATCCTTTCCTGGTTTAGGTTCTGTTTAACAGATTTTTTTCTCCTTCAATTTGGAATGTTCTTTCATTCATATAATGGTTCTTACTCATCTTTTGTCTTAGCTTAAATGTCACCTCCTAAAATAAGTCTCTTAAAAAAACTCTATAATCCAAAACAGTTTCCCCCTATTTAATCTCTTAGCACCTCACTCTCCTTTCACTGGATTTATTATAGTTTGTAATTATATTGTTGATTGGTTATTATTTTTTCTTGTTTTTTTCTCTTTTCATATATGCCTTTTTGATTTCCTTCTTTTTTTGATTGATCATTTATTATATGTATTCTCTACAAAATTATAATCTCCAGAAGGAAGGGACTAAATCTCTGTGCTTACTTTTTCATACCCAATGCCTAGGTTAATATGTGTAGAAGGAATAAATAATAATGCCTGTTCACTTAACTAGAGTTGTAAATAATTCATTTACCTCTATAGACATATCTTGAGGATATACAGAAAAGATTTTTAAATTGCGATTTTAAAATATACTATTTAACCAAATAGTAAAACTGCTTGATATACTGTTTTAGACATATAAAGAATTAGGCTGTGAGCATTTTAAAAATAACTGATTTGAAAGGAGCATTAACTATAGTAGAATCTGAGATGCAAAACAAAACAAAAACAAAAACAGGGCTATTTTTTGTAGGACATAGAACTGTGTGATTGAAATACAATATATTTTACTAACTCATCTGATCGTCCTATTAGAAACTGTCTAGGCTCCTAATAGAATGTACAACCAGAAACTTTCACATTCTTTGAAGTCATACATTTATGAGATAATGTAACTTCATGAATTTAACAGGTCTTCATTATTTTATTTTGGGTCTTCCCTCTCACTAAGGTAACCCTCCTCCCACTGTAATTTATCTCTCTTAATAACCTCAATAATTCCAATTCAGCAAATCTTTAGTGGTTACCTATTACGGGCTGAGAATACTGTAGTGTTGAGAACAGAATACATGTTAGAAGTAGTATCTGTGCTCAAGGTATTTATCATTTGTTTCAGGAAAACTATAAGACAAAGGTGAACTTTTAAGTGACAGCTGGTCTGATATAGATTAACAGAATAAAGATGCGTTGCAGCAACCAAGGAAGCTGCACCTTCAAAAAGATGGCTAAGATTGGGTAAATCAGAGAACATGGAAGATGAGTGGCATTCTGTGACAAAAGAATATTTAGAAGTCTCTCAAGTAAGATTGCCCCTGGAACATAACATGCAAAGTGGGGCTGCTGACCATGATCCAGCAGAGATGTGCCCACTAGCTCTAAAGCAAAATTAAAATAGTGTCCTTGCCTCAGGTGGGAAAACACCCTTGGGAATGAATAAATGATGGTAGTCATAGATTTTCTGTTTGAGTAGATGATGGATGAATTACTCAATAAGCAGCCTGTCTATTGAAAAAGTCTAGTTTCTTATCACATATCCTCCATACAGAGATGCAAGCATTTGCACAGAAATGAATTGATTTGAGAAAGGGCAGAAAAGGAGAAGCAATAGAGAGAGAGACATTGGAGCTGGCAAGAGACTGCAGAAGGAAATATCCTTTGGGGTTTGTTAAATAACACTGTAGTACACTTATGGTATATAGTGCCTTTGGTAATTTAACTCATGTGGTCACCTCACATCCATGTTATTTTAGATAAGGAGGAGAAAATACGATTCTAAAAGAGGATTAATGACTATTTTATATCCATACATCATTCATCACATGAAGCCTTAATAGAAAAGTTACATATATTGCCACTTGAAAATAAATAGCTGTACTTATTTTAAAAAACTTAAAGCAGGGCTTCCCTGGTGGCGCAGTGGTTGAGAGTCCACCTGCCAATGCAGGGGACACAGGTTCGTGCCCCGGTCCGGGAAGATCCCACGTACCGCAGAGCGTCTGGGCCCGTGAGCCATGGCCGCTGAGCCTGTGTGTCCGGAGCCTGTGTTCCACAACGGGAGAGGCCACAACAGTTAGAGGCCCGCGTACGGCAAAACAAAACAAAACAAAACAAAACAAAACTTAAAGCAGATCTTACAAATGAAAGTTTTCTTATGTAGAATATGAATTTTTTTTTCTGTTATCACTATTTTTAATTTTTTGACGTTTTCAATAGAGAGATTTTAAAGGATATCTATCAATCTATTTTTTAAATACAGTGTATCCATTTGGAAATAAAGCTGTGTATTTTTAAAGAATTACATTTTACATGAGAAACTACCCCAGGGCTTTCTTCCCCTTCCTTTTTAACCTTAAATAAACAAATATAACATATATTTGTCATTGTATCTCTAAGAAAATATTACCTAAGAGTTTCAATAGATTAAATAAAAACAGATTAAATTGGAAGTGCTGAGATAAACAAAATTAAATGTTTTCTTACTATAGGATCCCTTGATTTTTAAAAACATGAGCATGGTGAATATTTAAGAAGTGGTATATTATCAAAATATTTTTCAAACTTCTAGATTTCAGGACTTTGTTGAGAAAATTCTTCAGGGCTAGTGCTCTGAAGAATATAAAACTGAATCTACTACAATAGGGAAAAGTTAGCTAGAAGCTAACAACGTCTAAATAGTTTCAATCATGCAGGTAATCACTGCTTGAAGAATCCTCAAGAAAGAATAATCCCAAGTGTAAATAGTTTTTAAAAGGGATTTAATGAAGAGCTCTTCTTTTCATAAACCCCAAAGTATTTTAAAAAGCTTTAAGGTAGGTAGCATACAAAAATGATTAAGAGCAAACCTTTAGACTCACATGCATTTGAATTCCAAGTTTATCACTAACTAAAGGTATGACTTTTTTCTCGAAGTATTTATTAAAATGACTCTAAAATGGAGCCTATAACAACTCATTCTAGGACATGTGAAGATTAAATGAGATGAGCATATATTAGTACTATATATAGTAACCAGTAAAAACTATATGCTGTTATCCTTATATTGAAATCTATTATTATATTTAAGGATCTATGGTTTGATATCTATAAATTTAATCAATAAATGTTAGCCACTGCCAATTAAAAGTCAGTCTGAAAGAATAACATGGTCAGAAATTACTCAAGACCTTCTCTGTTACATTGTTTATTATATTGTGAAATTTAGGAAGCATCTGCTCCAAGGAGTGGGTGATGGGTAAATTACCAGAGTACCAAAAATATTTTGTAATAATATAGCTCATCCATTGGGCAATCCCAAAACATAAATCTTATGCTTAATGGCATTTTAATAAATTTCAATATCTAAAGTCCACCGATAGAAACCTATCATGTTATTTATATAAAAGCATTTCTCATACCTTACCATATCCTATCAGGAGCACTGTTCTATAATTAGTTACAAGGGTTTCAAACACTTAGCTTGCCAGTAAGAGTACAAGAACTATTTTATTACGGTGCAAAGAAATCTCAAGGTGAATACTATATTTATATGACAATAAGTACGTAAGTCTTGAGCAGACACACACAGGTTAAAACGGCATCAAATAAAGTAGGTAACAATAAAATAAACTAAATAAAACATTTGATGCATATTTGTTAAGCTTAATTGCTAGTTAGGGTCTTACAAGTTATAGAGACCCGAGGCATATTCATATAATCTCAGTAAATGGTGAATTATTTAAAGATACAAAGGAAAGTAAAACAGACTTTCACCTTAGCAGATGCACAGCAAGAAGAGCAGAACACTACTCATGATTGCAATGGTAGTCCTAATAACCTGAGAGCAACTCTGGTTTTTGTCCATCTGTAGAGATGATAACATCTATGTTTCATATTCTAATATTCTGACATTTTCTTTTGATGCTTTCAACCACACAATTGATTGTCTGTGACTCACAGATACCACAAGAAAAGGTATGATTGGTTTGACCATTCACAATCTAACTACAGCATACCCACTAAGCAGAACTCTCAAAACGGTCAGTCAATTCCTTTATCACATAGTTATTAAGCATATAATTTGTGACAATCACTTTTCCATGAGCAAGTTCTGCAGTGGGGACAAAATAGACACAAGTACTCCATCATGGCATTGTCTAGTAGTTCGGACAGGCAGCTGAGCAGGGTGACAGCATTATGGGATATAGTGCATGGTGCATGATAAATCATGGAGAAAACAGGTTTGCTAGACACTCGGTGAGTCTGCAATTTATCTTCAGTGTAGCATACTTTGATTGTTAATAGTAATTATAATATCAACATAAGATAAATATGTCTATTGCCTTAGGTAATAAAATAAAGAGCAGCATGTATCTGTAATATTAAATTAGAAATTATTAATGAAATGAATGAATGGATGAGTGAATGCCCGTTTGCATTGATTGGGTTTTTTAGTTAAATCCTATAAAAGAAATGTGGCTTTCCCCTCACTTCTTCAACGACACTTCTCACTACTTTCCTTCTAGATATTAAGCTCCAGGAAAATGGCTGTATGTAAATCATTTCATTTTTCTATTTGTTTTAAAGCAGAGAAAAATCTTAAAAATTTTCCGAGGTGGAAACTAATAACTAAAACAAGTCACAAGACATCAGGTTGCTTTCCTAACACCTCTACCTTACCTCACACAGCATATTACTTTTTACATGGAAGTCTCCATTGTGTTATTTGATGCTACCAATTTTTCCTATTTTTTTCTCAATTTTATCATTTGTCTTTTCCTTCTCTCCTGACATTTTTTTTTCTTTCATTGACACATGCCAAGTCACTGTTAAATCACTGTTAGATGTTCTACTAATTTCCTTTGGGATGATGTTTACAACATAATAAAATCTTATTACTGATAGTACTCATGCATAAATTAAATAAATATTCCACTCAACAAATATTCACTAAGCACCTTTAATGTGTCAGAGGCTGATTTAGGTGTTATGGATACAGCAATAACAAATAAAGTTAAAACAGACAAATATTCTTGTTCTGTTGGCTTTTACATTCTAGTGGGCAAAATTCAGTCTACAGATATCAGTATGCAATTTATGTAATCAATATTATCTTGAATAATAATATTATATGAATCTGTTGATTAACACAAATCGACATACTTTAGTTCCAAATTAGTAGAAAGTGATATGTAAAAATTTTTCAGTGCAACTACTCACAGGATTATGGCTTATCATTTTTGTAGAATGGGAGCACAGTTATTTATGATTCTCCATAAGGCTTTTTTGATTGTCACCCACTATAACATATGTATAAATCAGAATCTATCATAATTTCTCAATTGGTATTAAAAAAGACAGCAAAGTTGTCCTTGCCTGTTCATCAGAAGAAGGTATTAAACTTGCCTTTTCCTAAACTTCAAAAGCTTTCCTTTCCTTTCAGGCATTTTCATACATAATGGTACCAGCTTCTGCTTCACATTTGGTACTTCATATCACCTGCACTTTCATGTGAAACAATTCAGTTTTTGAAAATCTTCTTCGTAAATTTAATTTTCTAATTTTGTTTCCAAGCTTTAACCAAAGGTGGCTAACACATTGCTTTCCTCATAACAGCTCAAAATTAGTGAACAAGAAAATATTTGGCATTTAAAGACATCTGTTAAATGTCAGTCTCAAGCTGACATTTATGGGAGTTTTTTTAGCTTCATAATTAAAGGTGGTTTTTAGGCTTTCAACTTATGTTTTAATTGAAGCTTGTTATGGAGTAAATTTTTCTTCCTCAAATTCATATGTTGAGGCCCTAATCCCCAATATGAGTATATTTTGAAATAAGGCCTTTAAAGTTGCAATCAGAATTAAATCAGGTGATAAGGATGGGGCTCTAATTCAATAGGACTGATGTCCTTGTAAGAAGAGTAAAATACACTAGGAGTACGGACACACAGAAGAGAGGCCATGTAAAGACACAGAGAGAAGGAAGCTTGCAACAAGCTAAGGAAGTAAGATCTTACCAAAAATCAACACTGTTATCACCTTGATATTTCACTTCCAGCCTCCAGAACTGTGAGAATAAATTTTTGTTGTTTAAACCACCCAGTCTGTGATATTTTGTATAGCAGCCCATGCAGACTAATTCAAAGCTTTTATTTTAAATTTACTTAAAAGCAGTATTACATAAGTACAGCCTTTGTTTTTTTCTTTTTTTTCTCCAGGAGCCTATAGTCTTTAGGGTAGCTAAACATGTAAACCAATGTCCCTGGGTGTTAGTGACTCTTCCTTTTCTTAGCTTAGAATTTATCTATAAATATTCTTTGTGGATAGAATGGAGACAATTGTAAAACCCATTGAAATGAGGGTCTCTCCAGCTGTTCCTTGATGAGTAGGTTAGGTACACGTCATCCTTTATGGTCTAGTCAGCTATGTCAGGAAACTCCCTGAAGCCCTCCACTCTACAGTGATAATGGTGCTACTGATACTTACTTTGCAAGGAGTAGAAGGCTTCTCCTTCTAACATTACTGGATTTTTAGAATACTGTATTGTATTTATTTATTTATTAAATAACAGACATGTATTTCTCATGATTCTTGAGGCTAAAAGTCCGAGATTAATGTGCCAGTTGATTCAGTTCCCTGGTGAAGTCTGTCTTCTTGGCTTGCCCATGGATGCATCCTCACATGACAGAGAGGAGAGCCCTGGTCTCTCTTCCACTTCTTTCTCGTTTTTTGTTTCAGTTTTATTAAGGCATAATCAACAATCAAAACCAAAATTGCATGTATGTAAAGTGTACAACTTGACGATTTGATATATGTGTTCATTGTGAAATAATCATCACAAGCAAGTAATTAACAGATCCATTACCTCAGGTAATTACCTATTTCCTTCTTTATGTGTATGCAGTGGGAAGACTTAAGATTTACCCTCTTAGCAAATTTCAATTATACAGTACAGTATCATTAATGATAGGCATACTTTTGCACATTAGATTTCCAGAACTTATTCAATTTGTGTAACTGAAACTGTACCTCCTGACCAGCATTGTTTGCAATCCCCACCCCTGCTGCAGCTGTGGGCAACTACCATTCTACTCTCTGCTTCTATAAGTTGGACTGGTTTAGAGTCCACTTGTAAGTGAGATCATGTATTTTTTACTTTTAAGTATGATATATCTAAAGTAGTTAAGCTTATTGAAACATAAAGTAGAATGCTGTTTACCAGGGGCTTGGGAAGGGGGAAATGGGAGTTGTTCAGTGGGTATAATGTTTCAGTTTTGAAAGATGAAAAGTTCTGGAGATCTGTTGCATAATCATGTGAATATACTTAACAATATTGATTTACCATTTTTTGAAATTAATATGCTCCTGATAGTTTTGAAGATTTGTTATTTATTTAAAAAAATTGGGATTTGGAGGATTGTTTAAAAACTACACAGTGTGGATATGAGAGGTGATAGGAAACTAGGTGTCATATCCCTGATAGCTTCCTATTTTATCAAAATGCAAAAGGTATAAATATGTACCTCATGTAGGCCTCATGACAATGGAGGGTCTGTTGTGAAGACCACCCAGGAAACTGAACCTTCCCTATTCTATCACTATCCCCTTAGCACTATTTCTTTTTAACACTTTCCTCTCTCTCATATACTGAAAATTCTTAGGTAAAAACATACCTCAATGTCTTTTCATATTTCCCCAGAAAGGAGAGGAGGATTATTTCAGTCCACTGGCTTATCCAGGCAGATGTGTGTGTGTGTGTGTGTGTGTGTGTGTGTGTGTGTGTGTATGCACACGTGTGCACATGCGTGTGTGCCCATGAATGCACAGGTTCTAAGCTATGGTGTCATTGATGAAGAGATTTGTGGAGAGACAAGGAAGACAAGTTATTTGATTTGCTATCAAAGCTACTTTTACTCTGGTCCATCAAATATCAAAAATATCTAATCAAGCATGGATGGAATTCCTTCCCAAATATCTCATTGTGTTTCCCTGAAAAATTCATATTCCTCTGATTAAAGTGACATTGGCTTTATTTCTTATGAACTAGTATTCTGGCCTTAAATCATTAAAGCAGCACTTATCTCTCTTTTATCTGAGTTACATTAGAAAAGATTCTTGTGATTAAGAATCATTTTCAAGTAAGGGTGAGGACATGGAAAGCATAAGGAAAATCTTAATTTACCTTGTCACTCAAATGATTTCATGATATATTAACTTTAACAATGTAGCTTTATAGTAGGCACAGAGTGGCAAAAATTCTACTTGTGAGAGTCAGAGAACACTTAATAAGGGAGGGGAGTAGAGCTAAATCTTTAAGTATGTATAGACATTTTTCAGGAGGTAAAGGCATAGTCAAAGAACTGTAGATGGTGTTTTGTAAAGGGTTCTTTCTGCTAAAGGTGACAAAAATTTAACTAAAACAAGTTTAAGATAAAATAGAATATACTGATTCACATAAATGCAAAGTCCAGGATACAAATTATGTCATTAGAGTTTGCTGTCTTAGATGTGCCACCTTGTTCGGATTGGATTCTTAGAATTTTCAATTACATCTGCTACCTTAATTCTCTTCATGTGGTGGAAAGAAGGCTCCTGTTGTCTCTAGGCTTACAAGTTTCTTGAATCTTAGGATCTTTGTGAAGAGTTTTTTCTCTCTCCCAATATCAATATAACAAGTATTTTAAAGAAACTCTGGTGAATATTTCCTATGCCTGTTTTAATAAATTATCATAAACATAGTGAATTAAAACAAAACAAATGTATTACTTACAATTGGGGGGCCAGAAGTTTGAACTGTGTCTCCTTGGCCTAGAATTAAGATGTCAGTGGGACTGCATTCCTTTATGGAGGCTGTAAGGGAAAATATATTTCTTGACTTTTTCAGTTTCCCCAGAGACTGCCTGCATCCCTTGGCTCCTGACTCCTTAATTCATCTTCAAAGCCAGCAATGACCAGTGGAGTTTTCTCATATTGTGTCAATCTGACACTTCTGTTTCCTCCTTCCCTCTTTAAGGACCCTTGCGATTACACTGGACCTACCTGGATGTTCCAGGATAATCTCCTGATCTTTGGGTCAGTGTATTAGCAAATTTAATTCCATCTGCTATCTTAATTCCCCTCTGCCACATAATATAACCTAGTCACAGTTTCCAGAAATTAGGAAATGGGCATATTTGGAAGGCCATTATACTGGATACCATGCATGGCCATCTCTTATGGAAAGGAGAATGAGGTACCATGATTAGCCAAGCCTCAGACTGATGCCAATATCTGTTATAGAAGGGTAATGGCAGGATTACAGAAATTGAGAAGAGATCAAAGGGAACTCTATATTTGTCCTCATAAAAGGGAAAGAGAATGCATAATACACACAGATGTTAAGCAGAAAAATAAAGCAGGAAATTGATTTAAAGAATATTTGGGGTGGAGATGAGATGAGAGACTTGTCCCTCTGCCCATATATAGACATTATGTTGTTTAGAATCCAGAGAATAAAGGCTGAATTAAGAGTTCTGGATTTCTTGTGATGCCTATCTTGAAACAGATAAATTACAAAATGAAATGGTGGTCTCAAACAAGGTGAAGGTGAGTCTGTGAGAATTGGATGAAAAGGGGTGAGTCTTGCAAGGATCATAAGTTCCATAGTCTCTTGTTCACTCTTGCCAATGGGCATGTGGAATTTGTAGGAGGGAAGGTTTTATTTAGAGTA
Source organism: Phocoena sinus (assembly GCF_008692025.1). NCBI lineage: Eukaryota > Metazoa > Chordata > Mammalia > Artiodactyla > Phocoenidae > Phocoena > Phocoena sinus. The sequence continues at coordinate 92,649,730 of NC_045763.1, forward strand.
TATGGAGTGTTTGTATACCTTTTAATTCCTTCCTATGGATCTGTGGAAGCTAGGGGAGAGGTGGTCTGGTCTAAAGCACCTCAACACTGGAGGATCTCTTCTGATACTCAGAATATGCACTTAACATAATCATTTTCTCCTAAAGATCACTTTGGTGGCAGTGTGAAAACAAACAAAGGATTAGACTAAGGAGCAAGAAATCCTGTTAGTAGTCTATTTTGAAAACCCATTTGAGTGCCTAAAATAAGACAGATGCCATGATAATGTGAAGAAAATAGAAGTTAAGAAAATAGAATCATTAATATCTAGATTTTTATGTTATTTTCATAATCTGGAAAGATAAAGTATGCATTAGTCAGGTTCTTTCAGTTTCTAGTAACAGAAACTCAAACTAGCTTCATTAATTCATTTATTCATCTATTCAACAAACATTTATTGAAAAACAAGCATGGTGCTAGGCTCTAGAGTTATTGTAGTGAACAAGCCAAAGATTTTGCCATAGTGGAGCTTATATTCTTATGAGAGAAAGACACTATAAACAATGAAATAAATAAACAAGATAATTCAGATTGTTATGCTTATTATGAAAGTGTGTAGTGGAGGAGTAACTGATGGGTTCTTAAAGAAGATATTACTTTGTTACTGTGGACAGGTAAGGCCTCTGCAGAACTGATGTTTGAGCCAAACTTAAAAAAATGGCTTATAATAGGATATATAAATGAAATATGTATGAAGCTGGTTTCAGGTATGCATGAAGCTGTCTTCGTGTCTTTCTCCTTTGGCTCAGCTTATCTCTATTGGGCATTATTCTGTAGAGAAGCACTTCATACTGTGAGCAAGACAGCTACTAGCTACTTCATATCTACATTCCCCATGCAGAAAGAGATCTTTTCTCTAAGAATATCCTAGCTCTGAAGGGGTAATATGCTCATTTATGAAGCAATCACTGGGACCATGTGGATGGTATCTTTGACCAACTTGGGTCATAGGTTTTTCCTGGAGTTGGAAATGGGTACCATAATGGAGAGGCACTTCGGAAATGTAAGTGAATAGAGGGATTCTGCAAAGGAAATAGACAAAGGAGGAAAAGGAAATCATGACAGACTGGGAAAAATCTTGAAGTCCCACATATACAATACTGATTGTCTAAAAATATGGAAAAAATATTCTGTGCACCTGGATGGGGGAAAAATGGCTACCAAAATAAGATAAAACATCAATTTTAGGACAGTAAAACATTTAAACTGTGAGACCCATAATAATGATGTGGTAGATATCATTATCTAGACAATGCTGACTATAGTCATATAATTAAATGGAACCAGAAAATAGCTTTATGAGATCTTTAAAAATACTGCCAAGTTTTGCCTTGCAAATTTTGCTTAAATGTATAGGAATCTCTATTATAAATGATATATAAAAATCATATTTGGAACGATAAGTAATAGGACTAACAAATTTCATTTAACTAGAATTCCAAGCCAAAATAACCTGATGAAGAAATACTACTGGATGCCACTGGCTATTAGATGCAAATAAATATTGTAGAATTGAACTTGGGAAATCAGAAATAGGTAGGAAATAAGGGAAAAAAAATTTTGTCAGTGAGGCAAGTCAACTTCTAAAACTAATGCATCCTTTGTCAGGAATCACCTTTTACATTTAGACAGTTGGAAGAATTGATAATTGCTACATATAAATAGAAAGAGACTGAATGTTAATGTGTTTATACACTAAGTAATAGTAACCTGTGTTTGTGATAAGCCTATATGCTCTTTTGATTTTTTTTTTTCTTTTACATCTTAATGATGGGTACCTTTAAACAGGGCATGTATTAAACAGGGCATACTGATCTTGGTTCAGTTAACAACCAAGTTAACTGAAATGTTAAAAGTCCTCTGTTTTCAATGGGAAAAAGAAATCTTTCAAGAGAAGCTGTGTCTTTTTTAAAAGAGAGATCACAAAACAAGTGAGACATATGAGGGTGGCCATTAGAGAGAAGGATGAATGCCAGTCTGTGAAGTGATGCTTCAGCTGTCTCAGGAGAGTAGCTGCCAAGCACACTCAAGAAGGAAACACGAAATCAGACATCTGTATGTGTGCAGCATCCACCATGTTTGCTCTGAGGAGAGAGAACCACATGAAGCAAGACAGCAAAGGTGAAATCCAGCAAGATAGCCTACTTTATTGCCATGGCAACCCAACCCTGGTGAAAAGTAGGAAAACAATAAAGTACCTCTGAAAAAAAAAATCTGTGCTTTGAATACCTACTGGGTTGAGGAAAGATGCACTCATGGAAAGAGCTTGATATTTTACCATTTGGTGATTTCTTGTAACAAAGTCATGGGTGTTGCTTTGGGGAAATGCTGATTTAGAAAGCATCACATTTACTAAATTATTTAATTTTAACTGTTGCTAAATTCAGATTTATATGTGAAAGCTGTAGCTTCAGATTAAAATCTTAAGTGCCATTGTAGAGGTCAAAGCATTAACATTGTCACTCTCCTCGATGCATTTTGACAATCTTTTGCCATCATATTTCACATAAATTGTGTGTTCAGTAAAAAAGAAAAGTTTCAGGACATTCTGATATTTGATAAATTAGAGATATATTTTATTTGCCTAGATTGGATTCTCAAATTTCACCCATTATTTTTTTTAAATGCTCTTTCTTTCTTCAACTTCCTGTTTTTCAGTATGCAGTTCAGTATGGAAAGAAAACATTTTCTTTTTCTATTCTGAAAATGTTTAACATTCACAGATTTATAAATTTTCCCAACTTAAGGCAATTTTGAGTTGTTCCTATGATTGTTTTTATTTGAATAAGACATCCTGGTTTGTAGAAAAATCTGGGAAAGCTTGTTTTACTTTTCTTAAAGTCAGCTTCATTGAGATAATATACATACAAACAGTTTACTTCTTTAAAATGTACAGCTAATTGAGTTTTGACAAATGTATACAGTCACATAATGGACAGCACATTCAATTTCTTTGCAATATTATTTTACTGCTTGTCAATGCCACTTCAAATGTGTACTACCTTGCTTTTGATAAAATATAAAAATTTTGTAGCACATCCCACTCCTTTGTGCTATTTTTGTCATATACATTACAACTTTATGTTATAAACTCAGTAATAGGGTGTTATAATTTTTGACTTCAGTAATAAATGCCTATAAAGAAATTTATAGAAGAGTATTATACACAAGATACTTTATTTGTATTATATTTATTTACCTTATAATATTTGTAATGTTGCCTTATGATATTTCTAGTATTCTTCATTCCTTCCTTTGATTTTAATTACATGTTGATGGCATTTTCTTTCAATCTGATGGACTTCTGTTAGTATTTTTTGCAGTACACTTGTGTTAGCATTGAGTTACTTCAAGTTTTATTAATTGGAAATACCTTTATTTAACATTCATTTATAAAAGATAATTTCACTATATATTAAATTCTTAATTGGTAGGTTTTCCTCCCTCAGATTTTGAATATGTCAGTGTCCTTTTGCCTCCATTGTAACAGATGAGAAGTCAGCCATTAATTGTATCATTGTGATGTATGTGATACACGCTTTCAAGACTCACCTCTGTTTTTGGCTTTCAGCTGTTTGACTCTGATGTATCTACGTGTGGTTCTCTCTTCATTTATACTAATTGGAGGTTCATTGAGGCTGTTGGATCTGTAAGTTAATATTCCTGGTCAAATTTTGAGTTGGGGGCCACTATTACTTCAAATATTTTTCTGATCCTTTATATTATGCTTTTCTGGAACTCCAATTACACAAATTTTGTAATACTTGCTATTGTCCTACCTATCTCCAAATATCTACTTATTTATTTTTTAAACATTTTTTTCTCTCCTTTCTTTGTATTTGAAGACCTTTATCTTCAAGTTCACTAATTCTTCTGACATCTCAAGTCTGCTGTTGAACAGAGAAATTTTAATTTTCACTGTTAAATTTTTCTGTCCTTGAATTTTCATTAGTTTCTTTTATCTATTTATTTATTTTTTGCTGCGTTGGGTTCCTGTTGCTAAGTGTGGGCTTTTCTCTAGTTGTGGCAACCAGGGGCTACTCTTCGTTGCAGTGTGCGGGCCTCTCATTGCGGTGGCCTCTCCTGTTGCGGAGCACGGGCTCTAGGCGCATGGGCTTCAGCAGTTGCGGCATGCGGGCTCTAGAGCGCAGGCTCAGTAGTTGTGATGCATGGGCTTAGTTTCTCCATGGCATGTGGGATCCTCCTGGACCAGGGCTCAAACCCATGTCCCCTGCATTGGCAGGTGGACTCCTAACCACTGTGCCCCCAGGGAAGCCCGCATTAGTTTCTTTTTTAGTTTCCAGGTCTCCATTGAGACTACTTATTGCTTTGATCACTTTGATTATTCTCAGCCTATTTCCCTTAAATTATTTGAAATAAATAATTTAGTAATTTAATTTTTTGGATATGTTTTCCTTTAATTCTTTGAATAAAGGAATTCTTGCTTGAAAGTCTCTAAATCTCTCATCTGAACTCACTTGAAGTCAATTTCTATTGGCTATTTTTAAACTCTGATTATTGCTCTCAATTTTCTATTTCTTTGTGTAGTTCATAAAGAGCATGGTTGATAATTATGCATGACAGATAATACATTATAGCCATTCTAGACTCTCTGTTGCTTTCCTGAAGACCGTTTTGTTTGTTTGTTTGTTATCTGCACTCACATTGTGAAATATGTCTTCATCATGGCATGCAAGTACTGATGTCTCTGCTCAATTTTCTTTTTTTTTTTTTAAGCTTGATTCCCTGTGGACTTAGTGTGTCTGCATGGTTTAGAGATTAGTCAGTGATTCCAACAGAGGTTATGCTCGGACACCTCCAGCCAGTAAGTTTTTCACCTCTACCACCCCAGTTCTGTGTGAATTGAGGATTATATGCAAAGGTGCAGCAAGTTCACAGTCTCTCCAGGCTTTCAATTTTCACTGAGCTCTCTGGGATCTCTTGCCCACTCTTAGTTCAGCTGCCAGCCAAAAATACTTGAAGAGTTTAGTGTCTCAGTTCTCTGGTTCTCTTGCTTCCAAGAGAAATTCCCTCTGAATTTCAACTTGCTCTTCTAGCCACCCTGATATGTCCCCCACTGGCATCAGGTAAAAATGTGGGATTTCACCAACCAAACTGATGAGGTGGGAATGCCTCCATTCAAGAATGCCACCAATCTCATTTTTTTTAATCCAACGGAGTAGGAATCTTTTTCCAAGTAAACACTTCTCGAGTTGCTGTCTGCCTTTAGTCATTTTCCAGCATTCTTAAATTTGTTTTTAATGATTTAAACCAGTTTTATACTTTTTTTCTTCTGAAGGGAATTGCTCAACCTCCTTCTCTGGTCATTTCCAGAAGAAAAGTTTTTCTTTATTTATAATACACTGAAAAACACATGAGGTCCTTAACACATTAAGAAAAAAAAATTCTGGGGGAACCTTCAAGATGTGGGAGGAGTAAGATGTAGAGATCACCTTCCTCTCCACAAATACATAAAAAATATATCTACAAGTGGAACAACTCCTACAGAACACCTACTGAATGCTGGTAGAAGACCTCAGACTTCCCAACAGGCAAGAAAATCCCCACGTACCTGGATAGGGCAAAAGAAAAAAGAAAAAAACATAGACAAAAGAATAGGAATGGGACCTGCACCAGTGGGAGGGAGCTGTGAAGGAGGAAACGTTTCCACACACTAGGAAGCCCCTTCACTGGTGGAGATGGGAGGTGGGCAGGGGGGAAGCTTCAGAGCCATGGAGGAGATTGCAGCAATAGGGGTGCAGAGGGCAAAGCAGAGAGATTCCCGTACAGAGGATCAGTGCCAACCAGCACTCACCAGCCTGAGATGCTTGTCTGCTCACTCACTGGGGCATGTAGGGACTGGGAGCTGAGGCTCGGTCTTCAAAGTTCAGATCCCAGGGAGAGGACTGGGGTTGGCTGCGTAAAGACAGCCTGAAGTGGGCAAATTGCCACAGCCGGCCAGGAGGAAGTCCGGGAAAAAGTCTGGATCTTCCGAAGAGGCAAGAGACCATTGTTTCGGGGTTCATGAGGAGAGGGGATTCCTTCCCTGTCTGCCAACAGAAGGCAGAGCACAGACTAAACGAGCTTTAGAGGCTGGTGTGAGCCACGGCTATCAGCTTAGACCGCAGAGACGGGCGTGAAATGCTAAGGCTGCTACCGCTGCCACCAAGAATCCTGTGTGAAAGCGCAGGTCACTATCAACACCTGCCCACTCCTCCCCCCATCCCAACAGGAGCCTGTGGAGCCTGCCACTGCCAGGGTCCCATGATCCAGGGACAACTTCCCCGGGAGAAGACGTGGAGTGCCTCAGGCTATTGCAATATCAAGCCAGCCTCTGCCACTGAAGGCTTGCCCCACATTCCAATTATGACTACCGTACCCTTCCCTCCTCCTGGCCTGAATGAGCCAGAGCCCCGCAATCAGCCACTGCTTTAACCCCCTCGTTTCTGGGTAGGGAACAGATGCCTGAGGGCAACCTACATGCAGAGGTGGGGCCAAAACCAAAGTTGAACCCAAGGAGCTGTGCGAACAAAGAAGAGAAAGGGAAATTTTTCCATGCAGCTTCAGGAGCAGCAGATTAAATCCCCACAATCAACTTGATGAACACTCCAACTGTGGAACACCTAAATAGACAAAGAATCATCCCAAAAATGAGGTGGTAGACTTTGGGAGCAAATGTAGACTTGGAGTTTGCTGTCTGTGACTGATTTGTTTCTGATATTTATGTTTATCTTAGTTTAGTCTTTAGTGTTTGTTATCATTGGTAGATTTGTTTATTGGTTTGGTTGCTCTATTCTTTTTTTAAAAAAATTATTTTTTATGTTAATAATTTTCAATTTATTATATTTTTAATTTTTGTTTTTCTTTCTTTCCTTTTTTCTCCCTTTTCTTATGAGCCGTGTGGCTGACAAGGTCTTAGTGCTCAGGCCTGGTGTCAGGCCTGTGCCGCTCAGGTGGGAGAGCCAAGTTCAGGACATTGGACCACCAGAGACTTCCTGGCCCCATGTAATATCAACTGGCAAGTGCTGCCTCAGAGATCTCCATCTCAATGCTAAGACTCAGCTCCACCCAATAGCCAGCAGGCTCCAGTGCTGGACGCCCCATTCCAAGCAACTAGTAAGACAGGACACAACTCCACACATTAGCAGAGAGGCTGCCTAAAATCATAATAAGTTAAAGACACCCCAAAACACAACACCAGATGTAGCCCTGCCCACCAGAAAGACAAGATCCAACCCCACCCACAAGAACACAGGCACCAGTCCCCTCCACAGGAAGCCTACACAAGCCACTGAACCAACCTTACCCACTGATCGCAGACACCAAAAACAACGGGAACTACAAACCTGCAGCCTGCAAAAAGGAGACCGCAAACACAGTAGTTAAACAAAATGAGAACACAGAGAAATATGCAGCAGATGAAGGAGCAAGGTAAAAACCCACGAGATGAAACAAATGAAGAGGAAATAGGCAGTCTACATAAAAAAGAATTCAGAGTAATGATAGTAAAGAGAATGCAAAATCTTGGAAACAGAATGGAGAAAATACAAGAAGCATTTAACAAGAACCTAGAAGAACTAAAGAGCAAACAAACAATGATGAAAACACAATAAATAATTTAAAATTTATCTAGAAGGAATCAATAGTAAAATAACTGAGGCAGAAGAGCAAATAAGAGGTGTGGAAGATACAATAGTGGAAATAACTACTGCAGAGCAGAATAAAGAAAAAAAATGAAAAGAATTGAGGACAGTCTCAGAGACTTCTGGGACAATATTAAATGCACCAACATACAAATTATAGGGGTCTCAAAAGAAGAAGAGAAAGAGTCTGAGAATATGTTTGAAGAGATTATAGTTGAAAACTTCCTTGACATGGGAAAGGAAATAGTCAATCAAGTACAAGAAGCACAGAGAGTCCCATACAGGATACATCCAAGGAGAAACATGTCAAGTTGCATATTAATCAAACTATCACATATTAAATACAAAGAAAAAATATTAAAATCAGCAAGGGAAAAGCAACAAATAACATACAAGGGAATCCCCATAAGGTTAACAGCTGATCTTTATTAAAAACTCTGCAAGCCAGAGGGAGTGGCAGGACATATTTAAAGCAATGAAAGGGAAAAACGTACAACCAAGATTACTCTACCCAGCAAGGATCTCATTCAGATTTGATGGAGAAATTAAAACCATTACAGACAAGCAAAATTTAAGAAAATTCAGCACCACTAAACCAGCTTTACAACAAATGCTAAAGGAACTTCTCTAGGCAGGAAACACAAGAGAAGGAAAAGACCTACAAAAAACAAACCCAAAACAATGGAAAATGGTAATAGGAACACAGATATCAATAATTACCTTAAATATAAATAGATTAAATGCTCCAACCAAAAGACATAGACTGACTGAATGGATAAAAAACAAGATCAGTATATACGCTGTCTACAAGAAACCCACTTCAGACCTAAGGACACATACAGACTGAAAGTAAGGGGATGGAAAAAGATATTCCATGCAAATGGAAATCAAAAGAAAGCTGGAGTAGCAATTCTCATATCAGACAAAATAGACTTTAAAATAAAGACTATTAGGAGGACAAAGAAGGACACAACATAATGATCAAGGGATCAATCCAAGAAAATATAACAATTGTAAATATATATGCACCCAACATAGGAGCACCTCAATACATAAGGCAAATGCTAACGGCCTTAAAAGGGGAAATTGACAGTTACACAATAATAGTAGGGGACTTTAACACCCCACTTTCACCAATGGACAGATCATCCACAATGAATATAAATAAGGAGACAGAAGCTTTAAATGACACATTAAACAAGATGGACTTATTGATATTTATAGGACATTCCATCAAAAACAACAGAATACACTTTCTTCTCAAGTGTTCATGGAACATTCTCCAGGATAGATCATATCTTGGGTCACAAATCAAGCCTTGGTAAATTTAAGAAAATTGAAATTGTATCAAATATCTTTTTTGACCACAACACTATGTGACTAGATATCAATTACAGGAAAAAACTCTAAAAATATAGACACATGGAGGCTAAACATACACTACTAAATAACCAAGAGATCACTGAAGAAATCAAAGAGGAAATAAAAAAATACCTAGAAACAAATTACAATGAAAAAACGATGACCCAAAATGTATTTGATGCAGCAAAAGCAGTTCTAAGAGTGAGGTTTATAGCAATACAATCCTACCTCAAGAAAAAAGAAAATCTCAAATAAACAACCTAACCTTACACCTAAAGCAATTAGAGAAAGAAAGAAAAACAAAAAAACTCCAAGGTTGACAGAAGGAAAGAAATCATAAAGATCAGATCAGAAATAAATGAAAAACAAATGAAGGGGAAAAAAGCAAAGATCAATAAAACTAAAAGCTGGTTCTTTGAGAAGATAAAATTGATAAACCGTTACCCAGATTCATCAAGAAAAAAAGGGAGAAGACTCAAATCAACAGAATGGGAAATGAAAAAGGAGAAGAAACAACTGACACTGCAGAAATACAAAGGATCATGAGAGATTACTGCAAACAACTATATGCCATTAAAATGGACAATGTGGAAGAAATGGACAAATTCTTAGAAAATCACAACCTTCTGAGACTGAACCAGGATAAAATAGAAAATAAAAAGCATTGAAATTGATTAAAATCTTCCAACAAATAAAAGCCCAGGACCAGATGGCTTCACAGGCAAATTCTATAAAATATTTAGAGAAGAGATAACAGTTATCCTTCTCAAACTCTTCCAAAATATAGCAGAAGAGGGAACACTCCCAAACTCATTCAATGTGGCCACCATCACCCTGATACTAAAGCCAGACAAAGATATCACAAAGAAAGAAAACTACAGGCTAATATCACTGATGAACATAGATGCAAAAATCCTCAACAAAATACTAGCAAACAGAGTTCAACAGCACATTAAAAGGATCATACCCCATGATATAGTGGGGTTTATCCCAGGAGTGCAAGGATTCTTCAATATATGGAAATCAATCAATGTGATACACCATATTTACAAATTGTTGGATAAAAGCCATTATAATCAACTCAATAGATGCAGAAAAAGCTTTCAACAAAATTCAAAACCTTTTATGATAAAAAACTCTCCAGAATGTGGGCATAGAGGGAAGCAACCTGAACATAATAAAGTCTATATATGACAAACCCACAGCCAACATCATTCACAGTGGTGAAAATCTGAAACCATTTCCTCTAAGATCAGGAACAAGACAAGGCTGCCTACTCTCACCACTATTATTCAACATAGTTTTGGAAGTTTTAGCCACAGCAATCAGAGAAGAGAAAGAAATAAAAGGAATCCAAATTGGAAAAGAAGAAGTAAAACTATCACTATTTACATATGACATGATACTATACATAGTGAATCTTAAAGATGCTACTGGAAAACTACTAGAGCTAATCAGTGAGTTTGGTAAAGTAGCAGGATACAAAATTAATGCAGAGAAATCTCTTGCATTCCTATACACTAACGATGAAAAATATGAAAGAGAAATTAAGGAAACACTCCCATTTACCATTGCAAAAAAAATTTCCATTTACCATTGCAACAAAAAGAATAAAATATCTAGGAATAAACCTACTTAAGGAAACAAAAGACTTGTATGCAGAATACTATAAGACACTGATGAAAGAAATTAAAAATGATACAAACAGATGGAGAGATATACCATGTTCTTGGATTCGAAGAATCAACATTTTGAAAATGACTATACTACCCAAAGCAATCTACAGATACAATGCAATCCCTATCAAACTACCAATGGCATTTTTCACAGAACTAGAACAAAAAATTTCACAGTTTGTATGGAAACACAAAAGACCCCAAAGAGCCAAAACTCAAAAACTTGAGAAAGAAAAAATGAAGATGGAGAAATCAGGCTCCCAGACTTCAGTCTATACTACAAAGCTACAGTAATCAAGATAGTATGGTACTGGCACAAAAACAGAAATATGGAACAGATATTTCCAAAACAGATCAATGGAACAGGATAGAAAGCCCAGAGATAAACCCACACACATATAGTCACCTTATTTTGATGAAGGAGGCAAGAATATACAATGGACAAAATACAGCCTCCTCAATAAATGATGCTGAGAAAACTGAACAGCTACATGTAAAAGAATGAAATTAGAACGCTTCTTGACACCGTACACAAAAATAAGGTCAAAATAGATTAAAGACCTAAATGTAAGGCCAGACACTATAAAACTCTTAGAGGAAAACATAGGCAGAACACTCCATGATATAAATCACAGCAAGATCCTTTTTGACCCACCTCTTACAGAAATGGAAATAAAAACAAAAATAAACAAATGGGACCTAATGAAACTTAAAAGCTTTTGCACAACAATGGAAATCATAAACAAGACCAAAAGATAACCCTCAGAATGGGAGAAAATATTTGCAAAAAAAAGCAACTGACAAAGAATTAATCTCCAAAGTTTACAAGCAACACATGCAGCTCAATATCAAAAAAAACAAACAACCCAATTCAAAAATGGGGGAAAGCCCTAAATAGACATTTCTCCAAAGAAGATATACAGGTTGCCACAAACACATGAAATGATGCTCAATATCACTAATCGTTAGAGAAATGCAAATCAAAACTACAATGAGGTATCACCTCACACCAGTCAGAATGGCCATCATCAAAAAATCTAGAAACAATAAATGCTGGAGAGGGTGTGGAGAAAAGCAACCCTCTTGCACTGTTGGTGGGAATGTAAATTGATACAGCCACTATGGAGAACAGTATGGAGGTTTTATATTTATATATATATATATATATACACATTAGGCTTATTTACTCTGGATTTCAAGACTGCCTGTCATGCTCTTCTCTAGATATGAACACGATTCCTTCTCTAACTTAAGTGTCTGCTCTACTGTCACTCCTCTATCCTTTATAAAATATCAATAGCACCCATACATTCCCTCTCTCTATCCCTTGCTCTATTTTTCTTTATAGGTTTCTTTCCACTAAGTGACATTATTTTATTACATGTTTACTTATTAATTTGTTTAATGGTTATCTCTATCACTAGATTGAAATGTCTTGTATCTAGGAATTAGATTTACTTATAAAATTTTAAGACCTTTGTTAGATCAAGGAACACAGGGTATAATAGAGTATGCTAAATGAGCAGAACACTATTTCTGAGGAAAATATCAGAACCTCAAAAGAATATGTAATTACTTTAAAAAAGAGTCTTTGATACAGCATCAGACACAACCTGGGAAGATGCTCGGGTGTAGCACACAAGCTTTAGGTAGAAATACACAATAGAGGATCTTTGCTTCTCACTAGAGCTCTATGAACACAGGCTTAGGGAGCATTTACAGCACCATTCTTCTGAAGTTCCAATTCAGAAATCTTTTGAGTCTGATTTCCTCTGTGGTATATGTGAGGAAAAGAGGAACATTCTCCTCTGGGAGGTAAGATTTCAGATTAGGAAAAACTGTATACTAGACTCTTAGGGCTGTCATAACAAAATATCATAGATTAGGAGGATTAAACAACAGAAATTTATTTTCTCACCGTTCTAGAGGCTGGAATTCCTAGATCAAGGTCTGGTAGGAGTTGGTTTCTGGTGAGATCTCTATTTCTGGCTTGTATGCGGCCACCATCTTGCTGTGTGCTTGCATGACTTCTTTATATGCAGAGAAAGAGAGTGATTTGGTGTCTTTTGCATTTTTTATAAGGGTACCAACCCTGTTGGATTAGGATACCACCCTTATGTCCTGACCTCATCTAACGTTTATCACCTCTTTATAGGCCCTATTTCCAAACACAGTCACATTTGGTGTGCAGACTTCAAAATATGAATTGTGGGTGGACACAATTCAGTCCATAACACCCTAGAAAAAACTTTCTTACCTGATGAAATTCACAGAGAAGAGCAGGAGATTGGGAAGATTGGGACTGCAGACCAAATGCACTGACTTGCTTGTTAGAATTATGGGGTCATCATAAAAACAGAGCATGGATATTATGTCCCTGAACTTCTGTGCCAGGAAGTGCTGGGGAGGAGGTGGAGGTGGAGTACAGAACATTTTGGTCATGCTTATAGGAAAAATTCAAGCCACACTAAACAAACAGAAATACTTCAAAAAAGATGTGTAACTGAAAGAATCACCAGGGCAAATTGTAAGCTTAACTTGTGTAGGACTTTTTCAGAAGCCATGTTTACAGTTAGAGTTCTTACTAGGACCATGTTCCTCAAAAGCCAGATCGAAGATGATATTTTAGGATATATTTATTTAGGTTATATTTTATTTTATTTATTTTTATAATTTTGCCTTTTTTAGCATTTATTTTTTTAAATGTTGATAAAACAAAAATAACATCAAAATTGCCACTTTAGCCATTTTTAAGTGTATAGTTCAGTGGCCTTAAGTACATTCACATTATTGTGCTTGCATCATCATCTATCCATAGAACTCTTCTCATCTTGCAAAACTAAAACTCTGTACTCATTATAAAATAACTGCTTTCCTCTCTCCCTCCAGCACCTGGCAACCACCATTCTACCTTCTATCTCTATAAACTGACTTCTCTGTACATCTCATATAAGTGGAATAATACAGTACTCGTATTTTTGTCCCTGGCTTATTATACTCGGCTTATTATAATATGCTCAACATTCATCCATGCTGTTGCATGTGTCAGAATTTCCTTCCTATTGTATGTCTATAACTACATTTTGTTTATTTATTCATTTGTCCATGGACACTTTCTTCTTCTACCTTTTGTCTGTTGTTAGTAATTCTGCTATGAACATGAGTGTACAAATATATCAAGTCACTGCTTTCAATTCTCTAGGTTATATAACCAGACTGAAATTGTTAGGTCACATGGTAATTCTATTTTAAATTTTTTGAGAAATTGTCATACTTTTTTCCATGGCAGTTGTATCATTTTACATTCCAATCCACAGTGTATAAGGGCTCCAATGTCTTCAAATCCAAATTTTGACAACATTTATTATTATCAGGGTTTTGATAATGGCCATCCTAGTGGATGTGAAATGGTATCTCATGGTGGTTATAATTTACATTCCCTAATGATTAGTGATGTTGAGCATCTTTTTGTATGCTTGCTGACCGTTTGTTTACCTTTGGAGAAATATCTATTCAAGACCTCTGCTCATTTTTGAATTGGGTTGTTTCTTTTTTGTTTTTGAGTTTAAAGATATTATATATATATATGGTTCATATATTCTCAATATTAACCCCTTATCAGATACATGAGATGCAAATCTTTTTTCCATTCTCTGGATTGGCTTTTCACCCTGCTGACTATGTACTTTTTTCTTTATTTTTTTAACATCTTTGTTGGAGTATAATTGCTTCACAATGGTGTGTTAATTTCTGCTTTATAACAAAGTAAATCAGTTATACAAATACATATGTCCCCATATCTTTTCCCTCTTGCATCTTCCTCCCTCCCACCCTCCCAATTCCACCCTTCTAGGTGGTCACAAAGCACCGAGCTGATCTCACTGTGCTATGCGGCTGCTTCCCACTAGCTATCTATTTTATGTTTGGTAGTTTATATATGTACATGACACTCTCTCCCTTTGTCCCAGTTTACCCTTCCCCCTCCCCGTATCCGCAAGTTCATTCTCTAGTAGGTCTGCATCTTTATTCCCGTCTTGCCCCTAGGTTCTTCTGACCATTTCTTTTTCTTTTTTTTTTTAAGATTCTATATATATATATGTTAGCATACGGTATTTGTTTTTCTCTTTCTGACTTACTTCACTCTGGATCTACATCAGTCTCTAGGTCCATCTACCTCACTACAAATAACACAGTTTCATTCCCTTTGAAGGCTGAGTAATACTCCATTGTATATATGTGCCACCTCTTCTTTATCCATTCATCCGTTGATGGACACTTAAGGTGCTTCCATGTCCTGGTTATTGTAAATAGAGCTGCAATGAACATTTTGGTATGACTCTTTTTGAATTATGGTTTTCTCAGGGTATATGCTCAGTAGTGGGATTGCTGGGTCGTATGGTTGTTCTATTTTTAGTTTTTTAAGGAACCTCCATACTGTTCTCCATATTAGCTGTATCAATTTACATTCCCACCAACAATGCAAGAGGATTCCCTTTTTTCCACACCCTCTCCAGCATTTATTGTTTGTAGATATTTTGATGATGGCCATTCTGACCAGTGAGACATGATATCTCATTGTAGTTTTGATTTGCATTTCTCTAATGATTAATGATGTTGAGCATTCGTGTTTGTTGGCAATCTGTATATCTTCTTTGGAGAAATGTCTATTTATGTCTTCTGCCCATTTTTGGATTGGGTTGTTTGTTTTCTTGATATTGAGCTGCATGAGTTGCTTGTGTGCTTTGGATATTAATCCTTTGTCAGTTGCTTCATTTGCAAATACTTCCTCCCACTCTGAGGGTTGTCTTTTCGTCTTGTTTATCATTTCCTTTGCTGTGCAAAAGCTTTTAAGTTTCATTAGGCCCCATTTGTTTATTTTTGTTTTTATTCCCATTTCTCTAGGAGGTGGGTCAAAGAGGATCTTGCTGTGATTTATGTCATAGAGTGTTCTCCCTGTGTTTTCCTCTAAGACTTTGATGGTGTCTGGCCTTACATTTAGGCCTTTAATCCATTTTGAGTTTATTTTTGTGTATGGTGTTAGGGAGTGTTCTAATTTCATTCTTTTACATGTAGCTGTCCAGTTTTCCCAGCACCACTTATTGAAGGGCTGTCTTTTCTCCACTGTATATTCTTGCCTCCTTTATCAAAGATAAGGTGAGCATACGTGCAGGGGGTTATCTCTGGGCTTTCTGTCCCGGTCCATTGAACTATATGTCTGTTTTTGTGCCACTACCATACTGTCTTGATTACTGTAGCTTTGTAGTATAGTCTGAAGTCAGGGAGCCTGATTCCTCCAGCTCCGTTTTTCTTCCTCAAGATTGCTTTGGCTATTTGGGGTCTTTTGTGTTTCCATACAAATTGTGAAATTTTTTGTTCTAGTTCTGTGAAAAATGCCATTGGTAGTTTGATAGGGATTGCATTGAATCTGTAGACTGCTTTCCGTAGTAGAGTCATTTTCACAATGTTGATTGTTCCAATCCAAGAACATGGTATATCTCTCCATATATTTGTATCACCTTTAATTCCTTTCATCAGTGTCCTATAATTTTCTGCATACAGGTCTTTTGTCTCCTTAGGTAGGTTTATTCCTAGATATTTTATTCTTTTTGTTGTCATGGTAAATAGGAGTGCTTTCTTAATTTCACTTTCAGATTTTTCATCATTAGTATATAGGAATGCCAGAGATTTCTGTGCATTAATTTTGTATCCTGCTACTTTACCCAATTCATTGATTACCTCTAATAGTTTTCTGGTAGCATCTTTAGGATTCTCTATGTGTAGTATCATGTCATCTGCAAACAGTGACAGCTTTACTTCTTCTTTTCCTATTTGGATTCCTTTTATTTCTTTTTCTTCTCTGATCGCTGTGGCTAAAACTTCCAAAACTATGTTGAATAATAGTGGTGAGAGTGGCCAACCTTGTCTTGTTCCTGATCTTAGTGGAATTGGTTTCAATTTTTCACCATTGAGGACAATGTTTGCTGAGGGTTTGTTATATATAGCCTTTATTATGTTGAGGAAAGTTCTCTTTATGCCTACTTTCTGGTGGGATTTTATCATAAGTGCATGTTGAATTTTGTCAAAATCTTTTTCTGCATCCATTGAGATGATCATATGGTTTTTCTCCTTCAATTTTTAATATGGTGTATCATGTTGATTGATTTGCTTATATTGAAGAATCCTTGCATTCCTGGACAAAACCCACTTGATCATGGAGTGTGATCCTTCTAATGTGCTGTCCGATTCTGTTTGCTAGTACTTTGTTGAGGATTTCTGCATCTATGTTCATCAGTGATATTGGCCTGTGGCTTTCTTTGTGACATCTTTGTCTGGTTATGGTTTCAGAGTGATGGTGGCCTTGTAAAATGAGTTTGGAATGTTCCTCCCTATGCTATATTTTGGAAGAGTTTGAGAAGGATAGGTGTTAGCTCTTCTCTAAATGTTTGATAGAATTCGCCTGTGAAGCCATTTGGTCCTGGGCTTTTGTTTGTTGCAAGAATTTTAATCACAGTTTCAATTTCAGTGCTTGTGATTGGTCTGTTCATATTTTCTCTTTTTTCCTGGTTCATCTCAGAAGGTTGTGCATTTCTAAGAGTTTGTCCATTTCTTCCAGGTTGTCCATTTTATTGGCATATAGTTGCTTGTGGTAATCTTTCTTGATCCTCTGTATTTCTGCAGTGTCAGTTGTTACTTCTTTTTCATTTCTAATTCTATTGATTTGAGTCTTCTCCCTTTTTTTCTTGATAAGTCTGGCTAATGGTTTATCAATTTGATTTATCTTCTCAAAGAACCAGCTTTTAGTTTTATTGATCTTTGTTATCATTTCCTACATTTCTTTTTCGTTTATTTCTGATCTGATCTTTACGATTTCTTTCCTTCTGCTAACTTTTGGGGGTTTTTTTGTTCGTCTTTCTCTAATTGCTTTAGGTGTAATGTTAGATTGTTTATTTGAGATGTTTCTTGTTTCTTAAGGTAAGATTGTATTGCTATACAGTTCCCTCTTAGAACTGCTTTTGTTGCATCCCATATGTATTGTGCTTTTGTTTCATCCCATATATATTGGGTCATTTTTTTCACTATCATTTGTTTCTAGGTATTTTTTGATTTCCTCTTTGATTTCTTCAGTGATCTCTTCATTATTAAGTAGTGTGTTGTTTAGCCTCCATGTGTTTGTATTTCTTACAGATATTTTCCTGTAGTTGATATCAAGTCTCATAGCATCGTTGTCAGAAAAGATACTTGATATGATTTCAATTTTCTTAAATTTACCAAGGCTTGATTTGTGACCCAAGATATGATCTATCCTGGAGAATGTTCCATGAACAATTGGGAAGAATGTATATTCTGTTGTTCTTGGATGGAATGTCCTATAAATATCAATTAAGGCCACCATGTTTAATGTATCATTTAAAGCTTGTGTTTCCTTATTTATTTTCCTTTTGGATGATCTGTGCATTGGTGAAAGTGGGATGTTAAAGTCCCCTACTAGGATTGTATTACTGTCAATTTCCCCTTTTATGGCTGTTAGTAGTTCCCTTATGTATTGAGGTGCTCCGATGTTGGTTGCATAAATATTTACAATTGTTATATCTTCTTCTTGGATTGATCCCTTGATCATTATGTAGTGTTCTTCTTTGTCTTTTGTAATAGTCTTTGTTTTAAAGCCTATCTTGTCTGATATGAGAATTGCTACTCCAGGTTTCTTTTGATTTCCATTTGCATGGTATGTCTTTTTCCATCCCCTTGCTTTCAGTCTGTATGTGTCCCTAGGTTTGCAGTGGGTCTTTTGTAGACAACATACATATGGGTCTTGTTTTTGCATCCATTCAGCTAGTCTATGTCTTTTGGTTGGAGCCTTTAATCCATTTACATTTAAGGTAATTATCAATATGTATGTTCCTATTACCATTTTCTAAATTGTTTAGGGTTTATTATTGTAGGTCTTTTCCTTCTCTTGTGTTTCCTGCCTAGACAAGTTCCTTTAGCATTTGTTGTAAAGCTGATTTTTGTGGTGCTGAATTCTCTCAGCTTTTGCTTGTCTGTAATGCTGTTAATTTCTCCATCAAATCTGAATGAGATCCTTGCTGGGTAGAGTAATCTTGTTTGTACTTTTTTCTCCTTCATCACTTTAAATATGTCCTGCCACTCCCTTCCGGCTTGCCGAGTATCTGCTGAAACATCAGCTGTTAACCTTATGGGGATCCTCTTATGTGTTGTTTGTTGTTTTTCCCTTGCTGCTTTTAATTTTTTTTCTTTGTATTTAATTTTTGATAGTTAGATTAATATGTGCCTGATGTGTTTCTCCTTGGATTTATCCTCTATGGGACTCTCTATGTTTCCTGGACTTGATTTACTATTTCCTTTCCCATACTAGGGAAGTTTCCAGCTATAATCTCTTCAAATATTTTCTCAGTCCCTTTCTTTATTTCTTCTTCTTCTGGGACCCCTATAATTCGAATGTTGGTGCATTTAATGTTGTCCCAGAAGCCTCTGAGGCTGTCCTCAATTCTTTTCATTCTTTTTTCTTTATTCAGCTCTGCAGTAGTTATTTCCACTCTTTTATCTTCCAGGTCACTTACCCCTTCTTCTGTGTAGTTATTCTGCTATTGATCCCTTCTAGAGAATTTTTAATTTCATTTATTGTGTTGTTCATCAATGTTTGTTTGCTCTTTAGTTGTTCTAGGTCCTTGTTAAAAGTTTCTTATATTTTCTCCATTCTATTTCCAAGATTTTGGATCGTCTTTACTATCATTATTCTGAATTCTTTTTCAGGTAGACTGTCTATTTCCTCTTCATTTTTTAGGTATGGTGGGTGTTTGCCTTGCTCCTTCATATACTGTGTGCTTCTCTCTCTTATTTTGATTAACTTACTGTGTTTAGGGGGTCTTCTTTTCACAGGCTGCAGGTTCGTTTTTGTTGTCTGTCCCCAGTGGCTTAGATTTGTTCAGTGGGTTGTGTAGGCTTCCTGTTGGAGGGGACTAGTGCCTGTGTTCTGGTGGATGAGGCTGGATTTTGGCTTTCTGATGGGCAGGTCCATGTCTGGTAGTGTGTTTTGGGGTGTCTGTGTCCTTATTATGATTTTAGGCAGCCTCCCTGCTAATGGGTGTGGTTGTGTTCCTGTCTTGCTAGTTGTTTGGCATAGGGTGATCTGCACTGTAGCTTGCTGGTCAATGAGTGGAGCTGGGTCTTGGCGTTGAGATGGAGATCTCTGGGAGCTTTTCACCATTTGGTATTATATGGAGCTGGGAGGGCTTTTGTGGACCATTGTCCTGAACTTGGCTCTCTCACCTCAGTGGCACAGCCTTGATCCCTGGCTGGAGTACAAAGAGCCTATGCTCCACACTGTTAAGAATAAAAGGGAGAAAATAAATAAATAAAGAAAGAAAGAAAGAAAGAAAGAAAGAAAGAAGAAGATAAAATAAAATAAGAGAAAATAAAGTTATTAAAATAAAAAATAATTATTAAGAAAGAGAAATTTTTTAAGTAATAAAACAAAACAAAACAAAACAAAACAAAATGGACAGATAGAACCCTAGGACAAATGGTAAACGCAAAGCTATACAGACAAAATTACGCACAGAACCATACACATACACACTCACAAAAAGGGAAAAAGGGAAAATAAAATATATCCTTGCTCCCCAAGTCCACCTCCTCAATTTGGGATGATTCATTGTCTATTCAGGTATTCCACAGATGCAGGGTACATCAGGTTGATTGTGCAGATTTAATCCGCTGCTCCTGAGGCTGCTGGGAGAAATTTCCCTTTCTCTTCTTTGTTTGCATAGCTCCCGGGGTTCAGCTTTGGATCTGGCCCTGCCTCTGAGTGTAGGTTGCCTGAGGGCATCTGTTCTTCGCTCAGATAGGACGGGGTTAAAGGAGCAGCTGATTCAGGGTTTCTGGCTCACTCAGGCCAGGGAGAGGGAGGGGTATGCAGTGCAGGGCGAGCCTGTGGTGGCAGAGGCTGGTGTGATATTGCACTGGCCTGAAGCATGCCATGAGTTCAACCAGGGAAGTTGTCCCTGGATAACGGGACCCTGGCAGTGGTAGGCTGCACAGGCTCCCAGGGGGGGATGTGTGTATAGTGACCTGTTCTTGCACACAGGCTTCTTGGTGGCAGCAGCAGGAGCCTCAGCATCTCATGCTCGTCTCTGGGGTCCTTGCTCATAGCCGCAGCTCACGTCCATCTCTGGAGCTCCCTTAAGTGGCGCTCCGAATCCCCTCTCCTTGCACACCAGGAAAGAAAGAGGCAAGAAAAAGTCTCTTGGCTCTTTGGCACCTCCAGACTTTTTCCTGGTCTCCCTCCCAGCTACCTTTGGCGCACTAGCCCCCTTCAGGCTCTGATCATGCAGCCGACCCCAGTTCTCTCCCTGGGATCCGACCGAAGCCCGAGCCTCAGCTCCCAGCCCCCGCCCACCCCAGCTGGTGAGCAGAGAAGCCTCTCTGGCTGGTGAGTGCTGATCAGCACCGATCTTCTGTGTGGGAATCTCTCTGCTTTGCCTTCTGCACCCCTGTTGCTGTGCTCTCCTCCGTGGCTCTGAAGCTTCCCCACTCTGTAATGCGCAGTCTCTGCCTGCGAAAGGGCTTCCTAGTGTGTGGAAACCTTTCCTTCTTCACAGCTCCCTCCCACTGCTGCAGGTCCCGTCCCTATTCTTTTGTCTCTGTTTTTTCTTTTGCCCTACCTGGTATGTGGGGGTTTCTTGCCTTTTGGGAGGTCTGAGACCTTCTGCCAGTGTTCAGTAGGTGTTCTTAGGAGTTGTTCCACATGTAGTTGTATTTCTGATGTATTTGTGAGGAGGAAGTGATCTCCATGTCTTACTTTTCCACCATGTTGACGCTCATCCTGGTTATGCTTATGTACTTTTATGCACAGAATTTTAAAATTTTGATGTAGCCCAATTTATCTATTCATCAGTGATAAATTCAAAAGGAAGACGTCTGGTCCTGGGCTTCCTTTTGTTGGAAGGTTTTGATTACTCATTCAATCTCTTTATAGCTTTGCTCAGATTTTCTTTTTCTTCATGATTCAGTCTTGGTAGATTGTTTCTCTAGGAATATATCCATTTCATCTAGGTTGTGCAATTTATTGGCATACAATTGTTCCTAAATACTCTCATATACTCCTTTTTATTTCTTTAAAATCAATAGTAATATACTCTTGCTCATTTCTGATATTAGTTATTTGAGTTTTCTCTTTTTTTCCTTTAATCTAACAAAAGATTTGTCTATTTTGTTGATCATTTCAAAGAATCAACTCTTGGCTTTATTGATTCTATCTATTGTTTGCCCATTCCCTATTCTGTTTACCTCTGCTCTAATCTTTATCATTTCCTTCCTTCAGTTAGCTTTCAGCTTAGTTTGTTCTTCTTCATCTTTTTCTTTAAATTGTAGGGTCAAGTTTTTGATTTTTGATTGCTCTTCCTTTATAATGTGAGCATTAACAGCTATAAATTTTCCTCTCAGCACTGCTTTCTCTTCATCCCATAAGTTTTGGTGTGTTGTGTTTTCATTTTCAACTGTCTAAAGGTACTTTTAACTTTTTTTTGTGATTTCTTCTTTTATCTCTTTGTTAAGAGTGTGTTGTTTAACTTCCACGTGTGTGGATTTTCCATTTTTTCTTCTGCTATTGATTTCTAATTTTATTCTATTGTGATTGGAAAAGATACTTTGTACAATTTCAATCTTTTAACATTTATTAAAACTTTTTTTTTTTTCTTTTGCGGTACATGGGCCTCTCACTGTTGTGGCTTCTCCCATTGTGGAGCACAGTCTCCAGACGTGCAGCCTCAGCGGCCATGGCTCACGGGTCCAGTCACTCCGCAGCATGTGGGATCTTCCCGGACCGGGGCATGAACCCGCGTCCCATGCATGGGCAGGCGGACTCTCAACCACTGCGCCACCAGGGAAGTCCTAAAACTTGTTTTGTGGCCTAACATATGTTCTATTTTGAAGAACATTCTATGTGCACTTGAAAGAAATATGCATTCTGTTATTATTGGATAGAGTGTTCTGTATATGTGTTAGGTCCAATTGTTCTACAGTGCTGTTCAAGTCTTCTGTGTCCTTTTTGATCTTCTGTCTGCTTGTTAATTTTGATTTTTTGAGATTAGCTTTCCATTTATGGTAGTAATATAAAGTTTTATTTTCTGAAAATAAGTATTATACTTATAATTAGTAATTGCAAAGAAATCTTATAGAAGGAATATAAACATGACAAACTGTGAAGACGACATACAACTCTTTGAAGTTTGGAAGCTCTGATTTAAGGTTTAAAATCTGAAGTGTCAAAATATTGATAATTTGCTGTAGCTTATTCTCTACTTGCTATTGCATTAGAGCTTGTGTTTCATGCATTATTTTGGTTTTCATTAAACTCTTTAAGATGATAAGAAAAGTGAGATTCAACAATTAAGTAGCTTGCCCAGGATCATGCAACTAGGAAAGTGATTTGGAAAAGGTAGAACTCAAGTCTCTCTATTCTCAAAGTTTTATTTTATTGTCAAAATATAATTTTCAAGTAGTTAAAATATGATTCTGAATAAAGGAACATGTCAACAGTCTTATTTAATGCATTAATTCATGATGTAACAACTAAGATCAAAAGGTAGGACAAAATCATATTGAGAAGCTGTCTATCTATAGACATTTTGAAGAAGAATAATGTTAAAATAAGATTACAAGGTTAATTATTTCCTATATGGCAATAAAGCATAATCCTTGGGATTATTTTTCCTATTAGACATAAGTCCACAAGTTAACCTGTAACTTCTGCATGTCTAAGTTCTAAATGAAGTGTCTAAAAATAACTCATCATCACAGATAAACTTTTGTAAATAATTAAAGAATCCCCTAGTATGACATTAAAAGGGCATGCTGTACTCTCTTGTGTTTTCCAAATTTTGTATAACTTTTCTTAATACCATTATACATCAATGGGAAATTTTTCCTGATTTTAAATTCTTTGGGTCATAAATTTTGGAAAACTGGCATGGATTAAAATGACAAATGGAGGCTGATAACATGGAGACTTTTCCTTATCTGTGACTCTCCATCCCCAAGTTTTATAAAATTCTCCACATTTTGTGGCTTACTAGTATCAGTGTGGACTATATTTCAAGGACACATTTTAGAATCTGGGAACAGTGTTTATATGTGGGAAATACTAATGTGTAATGCATTTTGTGCTGAGCTTTTCTAAATTGTGTATTTTTTTCACATTAACTATTATTTTTAAAATGAGGTTTCTAAAAACATATGATATCTTTATTTGATATAATTGTCCAATATGTCTTGCATTTTGCAGGTCTCAATGGTAGCTCATGGATGTTAAGTGTAAAACCTTTAAAAATGTATTAAAATAAAGAGAAGCCAGTTACTTGAACAAAAGCTTTCAGGTTAGAGTGCCTCTTTTTCCCATACAATATGTTTAGGTCATGCATATATTATAGAAATAACGAAGTCATGTATCATGGAAATAAAGATATGTCATTTAAGGTAGAATAGGAATATTAGATTGATAAACAGTCAAATTATTTTATTAGCTTGGGTGAAGCAAGTTAATATTCCTCAGCCAACATCACACCTGAAGCAAATTCACCATTATGCTAAGGAACATATCTCTGGAGATTCTCTCTGAGCTGAAATAATTTGACAAATCTATGGTTAATTAGCTTCCTCCCTGAATACACCAGCAACAGAGAAAGGGCTGAATGGTCTGTGAACTGAATGAGAGTCTTACTTTACAAGCGGTCCAATAGGAGCAGCATTTAGCATACACACAGCTAATGTGAAACTGTTGGAATCTTCTTTGCATTCCGTGCTTTCTTTCTGGGTTAATGGAGGGCTTACATATTTAGAACTGTCAAGTGAATATCTTTTTATAAGCATTACACCAATTTCAGAAGAGGTAAAAGAATAAAAAATGTAATCTTCTTATTCCATGTAATTCGAGAGCACTCAATTATTTGGGCACTCTGAGATCATTATTTTATCATTTTGAAGAACATGTAATTAATTGAAGGATAAAGTGGATCTGAGCTAGCAAACTATGTTTTCATTTTAAATTGCTTCTCTGTAGTGATTCCTGCTGCTATTCCAGGTTTTCCAAAACTTTTTTAAAGACTGTTACTCCAACTCCCACTTTTAAACTTTATTGTTACAGTAGTGTCCTTATCCATGGGGGATACTTCCTTATCCATGGGGGGATATCCATGGGGGATACTTATCCATGGGGCATACTTCCACAATGGATACCTGAAATTGCAGATATTATAGAACCCTACATATACATGTTTGCATTTTTTCCCTATGCATACATACCTATCACAAAATTTAATTTATAAATTAAGCACTGTAAGAGATTAACAGTAACAATAAAATAGAAAAATTATAACAATATACTGTAATAAAAGTTATGTGTGTGATCTCTCTCTCTCAAAATATCTTGTACAAATTTAGTGCCTTTTCTACCTTAACTAAGCACTGTTACCATAACTTTTGCAGTTGGAGGTACCACAGCAAAACTAGTGCAAATTTCTTTTTACTTTTTCACAATTTCACAAATAGAAGATTCATTCTTATTGTAGATCTTAGCAAACATAACATATTATATTTTTCTTTCCCTACTAAGTTAAGAACTTTCATCTTTACCCTTAAAGGAAGCACTTTATGACTCCTCTTTGGCATATGTGAATCACCAGCATCACTACTTGTGCTTTGGAGCCATTATTAATTAAAATAAGAGTTACTTGGACACAAGCACTGTGGTAACTTGACAGTTGATCTGATAACTGAGGTGGCTGCTAAGTGATTAATGGGCAGGAAACACTGGACAAAGGGATGAGTCACATCCCAGTCTGGATGGAGAAGGATGGTTCAATTTAAAACTTATGCATTGTTTATTTATGGATTTTTTCATTTAATATTTTCTAACTGTGGTTGACTGCAGATAACTGAAACCAAGGAAAGTGAAATCATGGATAAGGGGGACTGCTGTATACGCTTTCTCTAGTTTTCTCATTTAAACAAATATATGTATTTGATATATTTTAGTGGTTTCTTAGTTCAGTATTTGAACATTTCTTCAATCTCTTATCTCTTCTATCAGAACAACTGTACCTTATTTTTCCAGTGGAATACTGTATTCTTCACTGCTCCATGTTTCACTGTTTCTTGGTGGTTTTATAATTAGATTGGAGATGATAAAACAAAAAGGTTGCCAATAAACTTCCATAATCTTGTCAAAAATAAGGAAGACATTTTTTAAGTAAAGGGCTTGTGGTTTTCATATTGTGCTGTGAAGATAGCATTTAGAACAATGTCTACTCATTAGGAAATTAAACTGTTAAGGCAATTGTTGGAAAGGATCTATGGCATGGGTAACTATTATAATACAAAATGTGAGCTACTGGAGAAAGTACTACATGCAAAAAAATTTTTTAAGCAGGTAAAGTGTTGATAATAAATTGTTAGGGGTGGGACAATTTTTACAGATCATCTGGTCCTACTTCTTCATTCTCAATACAAGGAACATATATCCAGAGAAGTTAAACAACCCATCAAAGTCCCACAATTCCAACAGTCTTTTGGCTTTGTCCTGCTCCACCTGAGATCTTCATGTCTATGAATTATTCATCAGAAGGAAACACATTATTTGCTTTAGTACTTGAACTCTGAATATTTTGTATGTGTATGTATACTCTGTGGTGTCAACAAGAGAGAGGTCCTGATATTCCTTAAAACAGGGCTTAACATTTTTATGTTAATCTCTTGGAAGACGTTCCAGTCGATATTTCCTGACTAATATGGTAAGCCAAATGTATCAGTGAAATTTGATACATTCTGTGACTTCTGTGACTTGGGAATAACTGCAATTTAAAATTAGTTGATCAACCAGTCGGAATGGCCATCATTAAAATGTCTACAAATAACAAATGCATGAGAGGGTGTGGAGAAAAGGGAACCTTCCTACACTGTTGGTGGGAATATAAATTGGTGCAGCCACTATGGAAAACAGTATGGAGATTCCTCAAAAAACTAAAGAGTTGCCATGTGATCCAGCAATCTCACTTCTGGGCATATATCCATACAAAACTACATTTCAAAAAGATACATGCACCGCTGTGTTCATAGTGGCACTATTTACAATAGCCAACACATGGAAACAACATAAATGTCCATTGACAGATGAATAGATAAAGAAGATGGGGTACATATATGCAATGAAATACTACTCAGCCATAAAAAAGAATGAAATAATGCCATTTGCAGTAACATGGATGGACCTAGAGATTATCATACTAAGTGAAGTAAGTCATACAAATACAAATGATATCACTTATATGTGGAATCTAAAACATGACACAAACAAACATCCAAGAAGCAGAAACAGACTCACAAACATAGAGAACAGACTTGTTGCCAAATTGGGGGTGGGTGAGGAATGGATTGGGAGATTGGGATTAGCAGATGCAAACTATTATACATAGAATGGATAAACAACAACATCCTACTGTATAGCACAGGGAACAATATTCAATATCCAGTGATAAACCGTAATGGAAAAGAATATGAAAAAGTATATACATGTATAACTGAATCACTTTGTGGTGCAGCAGAAATTAACATTACATTGTAAATCACCTATGCTTCAATAAAATAAAATTTAAAACTAAATAAAATAAACCCTTGATTGGTCAATGGTTTCAAAGAGGCAAGAGAGTTAGCTGTGCAGATACTTAATAGAGAAGCATTCCAGGAAGATGTGTCAGGCAGTGCAATTAGCCTATGATGCTATCATTTCTGTTATATATAAGAAGTAGTATAGGGAGGCTGGGTGACTAGAATAGAGTAGGCAAGAGGAAAAGCAGTGAGAGATAAGGTTGGAGGATGGTGAGTGCAGATCACGCAGGGCCTTCTAAGCTGTATTAGTTCCCAGGGATATGTCACAAATTACCTCTGACAGGGTGGCTTAAAACAACACAAAATTTAATCTCTCACAGTCCTGAAGGTTAGAATTGCAAAATCAAGGTGTCAGAAGCATCATGCTCTCTCTCAAGCATATAGGGAAGAATCCTTCTATGTCTCTCCCTAGTTTCTGGTGGTTGCTAGCAGTCCTTATCCTTGACATTCCTTGGCTTATTACTACATCACTCCAGTCTCTGCCTCCATAGTCACATGGTGTTCTCCTTGTATGTTTTGATGTCCAAATTTCCTTCTTCTTATGATACAAATCATTGGATTAGAGTCCACTCTAATCCACTATGACTTTACCGTAACTTGATTTCATCTGCAAGGTTATTTTCCAAATAAGGTCATATTCTGTGGTTCTAAATAGACATATACTTTTGGAGGACACTATTTGATCCAGTACATAAGCCATTCAGAGGGCTCTGGTTTTCATTCTGAAGAAAGTAAAGCTACGGTCAGATTTTGAGCAAACAAGTGACAAGATCTGACTTTTATTTTCAAGAGATATTTCTGCACAGCAGAGGAAATCATCAACAAAATGAAAAGGCAACCTACTGAATGAGAGAAAATACTTTCCAATCATGTATCTGATAAGGGGTTAATATCCAAAATATATAGAGAACACATACAACTCAATAGCAAAATAACAAAACAAACAATCGAATTAAAAGATGTGCAGAGGGTCTGAATAGATGTTTTTCCAAAGCAGAAATACAGAAGGTCTAAAGATACATGAAAAGATGCTCAACATCACTAATCATCAGGGAAATGCAAATCAAAACCACAATGAGATATCATCTCACATTAGAAAATTAGAATGGCTATTATCAAAAAGACAAGAAATAACAAGTGTTGGGAGAAAAGGAAGCCCTTTTGCACTGTTGGTGGGCATCTAAATTGGTGCAGTCACTATGGAAAACAGAATGGAGCTTCCTCAAAAATTAAAGTTAGAATTTTATGCAGTAATATGATGCATATTATATAGTAATTTCACTTCTGGGTATTTATCTGAAGAAAACAAAACACTAACTCAAAAACATATATGCACTCTCATGTTCATTGCATTATTTACAGTAGCCAAGATATGGAAACAACCTAATTGTCTATCCATAGATTAATGAAGAAAATATGGTATATATATATATATATATATATATATATATATATATATATATGGTATATAGCATATTATTCAGCCTTAAAAATGAATTTTTTCTATTTGTGACAACATGGATGGAACTTGAGGGCATTATGCTTAGTGAAATGTCAGATGGAGAAAGACAAATGCCATGTGAAATCTAAAAACAAACAAACAAAAAACTTCCAAAAAAATAAGAAAAAACCCAAACTCATAGATATAGTGAAGAGATTGGTGTTTTCCAGAGGTGAGGAGCAGATGAAATGGGTGAAGGGAGTCAAAAGGTACAAACTCCTAGTTATAAAATAAAGAAGTCATGGGGGTGTAATATACAGTACAACAACTATAGTTAATTAATACTGTATTGCATACTGGAAAGTTGCTGAGAGAGTAATCTTAAAAGTTCTCAACACTAGAAAAAAATTATATAACTACATGGTGACAAACATTAACTAGACTTATTATGGTGATAATTTTGCAATATATACAAATATCAAAATATAAAAATAGCTATCTCTGTTTTTTCTTGTGTGAATGGAATATAAGGGAGGAAGCAATGGAAGGTGAAAGTTAAGATTCCAATTAGCAAGCTATTAGTTGTTTTTAAGGTAAGAAATAATGGTGGCTCAGACCAAAGTTGTGGCCATGGAGGAGGTGAGAAACAGTAAGATTCTGGACATCTTTTGAAGATTTAACCAGCAGGATTCCCTGACAAGATTGGATATGAATTATGAGAGTAACAGAGGAGTCAAAGATGACCCAAAACCACTTTAAGGGGACAGTACCATCCACTGAAATGGGAAAGGTTATTAATGAAGCACCTTTGGGAGAGTATTGTCACTTCGTTGTGACCATGTGAGAAGATGTCCACTAGGTAGCTGATACAGAAATTTGGAATTTGGGTGAGAGGTCTGAGTCACAGCATATAGAAGTATTTAAAATCACTAAAAAGAATAAGATCACCTTGGGTATTAGTGTAGATGGAGAAGAGAAGAGGACCAAATACTGAGTCCTAGCACATTTTAACCTTAAACAGTAGTGGAGAAGAAGATAAATCAGCAAAGGAGGTGATAGTGAGAAAAATCATTACCATCATAGGTTTGTCAGGAGGGATAAACAAGATAAGGCAAGAAATGTATTTAATTTTGTGAGTGACTTTTAGTAAGAACTCAGTAAATGCTACGTGTTTTTAACCATTTAACTACTGTTCCAATCTGAGTTTTCCAGGATACTGTAACTTTCTTGAAGGCAGGTCCAGATATGGTACTTGGTACTCAATGGATATCAATCATTGTTTGTTGAACAAATGTTAGTTTCCTTATGCTTCTGTTTTTATTTGTTTGTTTGTTTTGGGTACTTATTCTGTTATAACTTTTATAATATGATATTATAATTGTTTGTTATTATGTCTGTGAGTTTCTCTATATCTTCACTATTGACTTTGTATTAGATATCTAGTTTATTTTTATTGTATAAAGAGACTGACAAAGGCAGAATTGAAGTAGGGATATTCACATTTCTTGTCTTTTTTTTTTAAAACCTTTATAAATATTTCCAGAGTCTTTTCACACTCTTCATAGTTACCACTACAGCTTAGACCAGGCCACGATTATCAATCACTAGGATTATTGCAAGTTTCCTAATTGGTGTCTTTTTCTGCTGGTGAGATTTTCTTCAAACTTTTCTTTATTCTCTAGCCAGAGAGATCTTGCAAAACCCACAAGTGTAATCAGCTTAGTGCTCTCCATAAAATCATTCAATAGTTTTCTATAAATTAGAATGAAGATCTGGCCTTTGGCTGTACTTCCAATTTTTTTCTCTCCAAGTTACTTTTAGCATTCTCACATCTAGCTTCACTAAATTTCTTTCATTAACTTAATTTTATCTAGTCTTTATTTATTAGTCTTCTATTAAATAACCATCCGTGTACTAAGAGGTGGGATACAGTGATGAATGAGGCAGTTTCCTTGTCCTTATGGAGATTACAAAATGATTGATAACATAGGTATTAAAATATATAATTACAAATATGAAGAGTGTTATAGAAGTGCAAGGTGCTATGGTGATGTTTAATGAAGAAACTTTCTTAGTCTCAGGTGGGAGGAGGAGGGAGAGACCTTCCATCTTATCTCCATAATTTGCACAAGAAATGTTCTCTTCCTGGGACACTCTAACCTCTCACTTTACCTAATCACTCTTCAGGTGTCAATTTATGGATCAGTTCTTGACTTTGACTTCACTGACTCTAAGTTTAGGTTTATGTTCCCATGTTATTATGCATTTCCCAATCATAACAATCAGCTTTCTTTATTGTAAACCTTTGTTTAATGATCACTTTGTAAATTCTGAGATGGCAAGTATAATGCTTATCTTACTTATCACTGTGTCTCTTTTGACTAGAATCGTCTTGGATTCAATTAATTTTTACTGAATGAATGAATGAATACATATAAATGTGTCTTCAACATTTTCCCAGTTTCTCATTCTTTTCAGACATGCAGACATGGAGCATTCTATCAGGGCTACCTCATGCCTAGCTATAAAGAGGAACTCAATAAATATTTTGTTGAATAAATGAATGAGGCGAGGAGTGTGAATATGGCTTCTACCTTCTTCAATGTACTCCTCCTCTTCAGGCAGAGAATTTACTTTGTTAATCCCTTTAAGCAAGGGCATGACAAGATGATAATACATTCATGATCACTAAAATGCTGTTTATAATATGTTACTTATTAAATTTTCCACATGAATTTATCATAAACTAGGATGCAGGCATTAGCTATGTGTTGTTGATAATTCATGCTTTGTTCCTATAAACACTGACCTTCGTCCACCCAGTTCTTTTTTCTAAAAGGAATGAGTGTTGTTACTTGGGTTATTGCAACATTTTAAATGATTTTATAGATTATTACAACATCCCTAAAGGCCAAATAAAAAGAAGTAAAAAAAAAATTCTCTTTGTATATTTATAATTTTATTTGATACTTTAAAATCAATATTTTCAATAATGGAAGTAATAATATGCCTTACTTTTAGAAATAGGTTACTGTTTTCAAGGTTCTTATGATTGCATCTTCTCATTTGACTCATACTAATAGTGTTACACAGGGGAAAACATTATTTCAAGTTTGAAGAGCAGGAGAGACTCAGTTTAATGTTAGCTCACTTGCCTAAGTTTACAGGTCTAGAAACCAAGGACCTAGGTATTCTGATTTCAAATACAGATTTCTTTCTATTCCAAAGCATTGCGCTTAACTGAAGGAATTATTTTAGCTCTATCAACATGTGCGAAGAAGTTGAATAATCATTGAGTGGATTCCACTAGTGTAGATAGCCCTTCTACATAATTTAGGAACTCAAACTAATTTCCACAGTGGGGGAATTTCCTAGGTCAAAATGGCATTTTTGAATTATTTCAGGTTTGGGTTTAGCTAAGTAGATGTTAACTTTCGCTTTTCTTTAGAATTCCTATTTGTTAATATGTTTTAAGTAAAATAAAACTAGGTAGGAAGATAAAAATCTACTCCTTATGTCTGGCACAATTCAACCTGCCAAAAGCTGGTCCCAGTGCTGGTGCAGAAGTCAGTGAAAGAACTTGGATATTTTGATTTCCTTGTTCTGAGAATATTAAATTGCCTTCTTTGAAGAAGTTCAGTAATACTGGGTTGTCACCAATCAAAAGTGTGCTCACAGAAACTGTCTGGAATGATCATTATGCTAAACAAAATTCTCAAGTATTTCTTGGATAGCAATTGGTGTCAATGAGCCTTGCTTAATATTCTTATTAGTATTCATTTTAATGGGATTTTATTTTTAGATAAAACTTGGATGCTTCTGAATTCCAAATAATGGGCACAGGTTCCCCTCACCCCTTTAAAACTTCAGTACAGATATCCTCCCTCTGACTCATATCAGAGAGATTAAACAGAAAGTGTGAGATCAAAATTGGAAATCACCAAGTATTCCTGTTTTTTCCTACCTTGGGAAAAATCATGCCAGATATTTTACTTTTTTCTCTTTTCTCTTTCATCTCTCTCTCTACATCAAAAAGAACTGTAACCAAAATTACTATATAAATAGTGGGGACACAAACTTTAATAAACCAATTTTTAGGTTGTTTCATTATTTTAATATTGTCATTTTTATTGTCACATGTATATGATTTCACATATTTTAGTATTGAATATGCTATTCATAATGATGAAGTTTATTCTTTGATTTGATAACCTATAAAAGAAAACACTCAAAAAATCCATATAAAATTGAATAAATCAGCTCTGCATCACGTACACTAATTGAGAGCCTAGAAGAATTAAAAACCATGCAATTTAGATTATCAGAAAAAATTTAAAAGACTTGCAAATGTGATAAATAGTATCAGTATTATTTATTTTAATTTCTGTTAGGGTCTATGTTCATATCTGGCAGATAACAAAGAACTAGATACATTTGAGTTGAATGAATGAAAGAATAAGAGAAAGAACAACTTTGGCCACATATGACACTTCCATTGTTAGTTGCAAAAAATACCAAACCCCTGCCATCATGAAACTCATGTTTCAGTCCACTGCTGCACATGCTGCCAGCCTCCATTACTTATCTCCTGGAGAACCACACCGATTTCTTAACTATTTTCTTTGTCTCTATCCTTGCCCTTGTTTGGGAGATATATTTAACAAAATATCCTTCCTGCCCACAAATCTCTTCATAGAGGTAGAAGAGAAAGGAAACAATTTTATTATTGAATAAGCATTTAACCAGAGTTTGATGTACATCACAGGCAATCCACTAGGAGATTGCAAAGACAAAAGAAATCCCTCCCTTTTATATAGCCAAGAAGATACACCCCATCACATACATGTTTCCAAAATAACAACTAGTTTTCAATTAAGAGGACTTGACAGCATCATTTGTCACACATAGTTCATCTTAAATTCACTCGGTACTTGGTGTGACCATTTGTGTTAGCAAACTGGCTTTATCCAAAGGGGATAAAAAAACCCATCTCATGTCTCTGTGGCAAGAGGCTGTTTTACAACTTGGAGTAAGGAGCCTATGGAAGTTAGGTTCCTGCCCTACTGCAGAAACTGGGAGATAGGGGTACTATCATTCTCGATGATGATTACATTTCAGAGAAATGACTCCCAGACACTTGAGAAAGATATTCTTAGGTTGTAAAGCAGGCAGGAGACTTATTTAGATTTTTAAAAGATTTACATACATTTCAAGGAGACAGTGAAATAATTTACAATTACAGTTTCTCTAAGAAAAGGGATGGGGGACTCTATTTTCAACAGAGAGAATTAAGCCTCTTGTTTTTCATTTGTATGTGCTCCTACACTCCTTTTAATCTCCACACAGAAACAAGGAAGATACTTTAAGAAAAATCATACCGCTTTTCAAAACCATTCTAAACCTTCCCATCTCACCAGAGTGAAAATAAAAATTCTTAAAACAACCTACAGCACTCTACATTATTTAGGCTTCTTTTCCCCCTTCCCTATCCTCTCCCTTATCTATGACCTCATCTCCCCACTCTCTCAGTCACTCTGCTCTAGGGTTCCTTGCCCATACCAAGCATTCTAGACTTCTGTCTTGATACCTGCTGTTTTCTGTCTCTGCAATGATCCTTCCCCACATTTCTGCAGAGCTGTTCCTCCGCTTTCTTCTCATTGCTTGAACATCACTTTATGGGTAAGGCCTTCTCTGACCAGCTTACATACTAGTTTTCTCCCCTTTACTTCCTATCCTTCTAAGCTCTACACTTATACATTTATTTATTTTCTTAGCAGTTAATCCCGTTTGACTAACTGTATATTTATTTCTTTGTCAGTGTTCCCTTTATCGATTGCTGCCTAACAAATCACCCCAAAACTTAGTGGCTCAAGATAAGGATTTTGAATTTATTAATTCTCATGGTGTTGAAGCATCGGTATTTCAGAAAGGGCTCTGTTGGGTCATTCTGGCTGTGGGTCTCTCATGCAATTGCAGCAGCTGAGTGGATGCAGCTGGAAGCGTGGGGATGCATCTTGGGATTGGTCAGGTATCTCTCTCTTTTCCATGTTGTCTCATGGCCTCTTCACATGAACTCTCAGCATGGCTGGTCTCGGCTTCCTCACAGCATGGGTGCCTCAGGGCAGTATGATCATTTCCAGTGTGCTAAAAAACCTCAAGAAAGAATTTTTCAGCACACTTAATTGACCAAAAAAATTACAAAAGCCTGCTTGTTTTCAAGGAGAATGGACATAGATGTTATTAATTGATGGGAGAAATATTAAAGTGACATTGTTGGAAGAGAATATGAAATAGGAGGTATTGTTGCTGTCATCCTTGGAAAATAAAATCTTCCACAGACAGTTTGCTACTGTGTGGTACTTCCAACTAGACTCTAAGCCCAATAAAGGCAGGGACTTTGTTTCATTTACTACTATGTTTTCAGCACCTCCAAAAGTGCCTGAAATAATGTAGGTACTAGATACATATTTAAGTAAATTAATGGATGAAATGTTGAATAAAAAAGTATCCTCATGAAAACTTATTTTTCTATTTAAAAAATATGCACATTCATTTGCATGTCAAATAAAAGATTTTGCTTTAGATATATTCAAGTGAGGCTTTCAGATCTTGCCTGCATACAGTTTGTTGAAAAGGAAGCTCTCTGCCCTGTAGGCTTTTTAACAGATTAATCTAAAATTCAATCTGATCATGCCATTCATCTGATTAAAATCCTTCAATGGTACCACCTAGCCTGAGGCAGTGATTTTCAAACTTTCTGACCATGGCTTAGAGCAAAAATTACATTTTACGTTTTTACATAACCTCCTGGAACACCAGTCCAAATTCATACAAATACGTACTCACTCTATGTATAAACATACTTAGAAAATCAAAATCGTAGTCTGCCATGCATTTTGATATTCTCTCTTTTTCAGTTTTCTCTCTTCTCTTCTGCTTTCCTCTCCTGCAGTCTCTTCCCCTCTATTCTCAGCCCTTGTTCTTTTCTCTTCTATATTTGTATTTAATAAAAAGCAAACAAACCAAAAACCTCAAACACTGGTATTATGGCCAATTGAATTGATTTTCAGATTGCTTTCAGATAGATCACTATTTGCCCTATGCCCATGGTTCCTACATTAATCCTGTAGAATTAAAATCCTGAACACTACTTTAAAAAGATGTCTTGTGTTTCTTATAATTAAAGATCTAGAATAAATCTAAGGTCCAAGTTAATAACTTGGAACAAAAGACACTCCATGATAAGATGCCCATCATCCTCTCCAGGCTCACTTCCCACCACTACTTCTTTTACCCACTTAATGCTATAAACATATAGACCTATTTGTGACTTTTTTTGCATCATACAAATATTGCCTCCATTTGTGCTTTTCTCACTGCCTGGATCAGCTTACCCCTTTATTCACTTGCCTCTTACAGTTCATCCAGCCCTGCAAAAGATATAGAGAATTCACAGAGGAGAGACACAAATGTGACTTAAACATATAAAATATATGATCCATGTACCTCACATTAAAGAAAATATAAATTAAAACTACCATTACATTACATTATTTGGGCAAGTTACTTCTCCAACTACAAATCAACCTAATCATAGAGTCTTCTATTTTTCTCTAATTTGCTTATCACAGTTCATATAACACAAGATCAAATTTCTCATTGAATTTAGAATAGTTCACATATATGAACTCTTCTGATCTGTGTGTAGGATAGAGTTGATTTGTAGCTGACTGGAAAACTCTAGCCTTATCTTTGGAGATGCTTGGATGTCTGGCTTTAATTCTTAATTGAAATGGGGCAGTAGGATTTAAAGTCCGAAACTACTTTGGTAACTTCTAGGACCAGTTTGTTTATTGATTGTTTTCACTTGGTACAACCAGTTAGCCAACCTCACTTGACTGTGTGACCAGAGAGGCATAATAGGTTCTAATGAGAATTTATCTTCTGATAAATTGAGATGTCCTGAGGTCAAGATTCATTGCATGATCTTGAAGGTTCACTCTTGAGAGGTTTGCAAATAAGAACCATTTAGAGTTTGCACATGGGATGTCTCTTAGATCTCCAGTGCTTATCTGCACTCTCTTTTTCTTGCTGCGCTGTAACCTCTGCCTTTATATTAAAGCCTTACATGAATACATATCTTGTGGATTCAAGTGAATCCTTTCAAATCTTCAAACTTATGAAATCTTTGCAAACTCCCTGGACAACTTCATTAAAAAAGAAATGAAATTGAGTTATTTGTAGTGAGGTGGATGGACATAGAGTCTGTCATACAGAGTGAAGTAAGTCAGAAAGAGAAAAATAAATACCGTATGCTAACACATATATATGGAATCTAAAAAAAAAAAAAATGTTCTAAAGAACCTAAGGGCAGGACAGGAATAAAGACACAGATGTAGAGAATGGACTTGAGGACACGGGGAGGGGGAAAGGTAAGCTGGGATGAAGTGAGAGAGTGGCATGGACTTATATATACTACCAAATGTTAAATAGATAGCTAGTGGGAAGCAGCCGCATAGCACAGGGAGATCAGCTCGGTGCTTTGTGACCACCAGCAGGGTAGGATAGGGAGAGTGGGAGGGAGACGCAAGAGGGAGGAGATATGGGGATATATGTATATGTATAGCTGATTCACTTTGTTATAAAGCAGAAACTAACACACCATTGTGAAGCAATTATACTCCAATAAAGATGTTAAAAAAATTCTCAAATTATGTTTCTGCTATTTGTTTTCTTAGTAAACCCATGCAGGCTCCTAATGATCACTTTTTTTATAGGCTCAATAATCCTCTATTTAATTATCTTTTGTAAAATTTCCTGAGGATGAACGTCAGACTTACAGATTTATAGCTCTCAAATTACAATATTCTTCCTCTTTTGACAATTAATACATTTGTCTATCATTAGTTGTTGAACTTCTGTATAGCAGACTATAATTTTCAAAGATTTCTCCAATTTCAAATGAATTTTGAATTTTTATTTTAAAACTATGCTTGATGAAGCTTGGGTTAGATGTCAAATCAACTGTGGCCTGGTGAAACTCAAACATATATGGTATTGCAAGGCACCAGGGACTCAACTAATGGGTCCAAGTTTGGTCTCAGAGACTAGAAAGTGAGACTCCTGTAATTTTTCTCTAGTTAACTCTGAGAGTTTCAAATGTTTATAGCCTTAAATAACATGATTCTACATCTCTTGTCTGCTTCCCTCCAGAGCTCCAATGCCACAATTCTAATTGCCTATTTGATATTAATAAGTTATTCCAAAGTCAACATACATAAAATTAATCCTATGTTTTTCAAATATTATAACATTGCTAATAGTAGTGTCTAATATTTATTATGTGCAAAGCAATATTATTTGCATATGTAGTCTCATTTTGTGTTTGTGCCATCCCTTTGTGGTAGGTGCTTGATTAACCCTCTTTTACAGGTGGCGTAATTGAGGCAGATGTCATGTAAGTTCACTGAGATCACAAAGTTGATCAGTAGTGAAGCTGCAATTCAAACTCAAATCATTTACACTCTAGAGCTTGCAACTGTAATAACTATTTTACATTGCTTTCCATAACAGTTTCTTTTTGAATTCTATTTTCTCTAAATTAGCCAGACTTAAAATGTCATTTTCAATTTTCACTGATTTCTCACGATGTCATTAACCAACAACTTTGGGTGTCTTCACACATATCTCATCTCATCCCCACTCCCATTTGCACTGTCTCTGGTTTAGGCCCTAGTTCCCAGAGAGCTGGAATGCTGCAAAGGCTTCTAAGATGCATTTCTATTCTTTCCCCTGTCAACTCCTCTCTGAATGCCACTAATAAAATGATCTTCCTAAAACAAAGCTCTGATCACATCTTGAATTTTCTTTGAAACTCTTTTAATAGTGTCACATTATCTACCTAAAGATGTCCAGCTTCCTTTGTGTGGCCAAGGCCGTGTCAATCCAATTTCACAGTTCCTTTTTGCTCTTATCTTGTATTGTTTCCATGCATGGAGACTATGGACCTCTCCAGCATGACCATTCACCTTACCTTTCCTTCCTTCTCTGACCATCAAAAAGCCTTTGTATTTTCTCACCTCTGTTTCTTTCATTAGTGATATTCTTCCTTTATGGAAAGTACAATTCAGATACTTCACACTGTTCAATCTTTCAAACTGCTTCTTTTCTATTTTCTTTCACTGAGCAACTACCACCACTTGATGCACTTATTGCTTTATGATATTAATTCTATTTTCTTTTGCCCATGTCTTCTAAATGGCACTCTATCCTGCTGAGAGCCTGGCTTGACAATTTGTGCACGACAATTAGTTAATTCACTAACATTTATTGATTGGTTGTTTCGTGCTTCACAGACTGAAATATGATACCTTCTTTCTGCAGATGTTTTACAAGAGCAAAAATCTCAAAAGTTTCAGTGCAGCAAAAAGCAGTTTAAAAGAGCACTTGCCAACTGGTTCTTAGCTATCACAATGGAAACAACTGGAGTATTTCTTACTATCTTTCCAATCAGCCTAAAAACTGTATTGTAGGGGCAGATAATGGCTCTGGTTTCAGCTGAGACACAAAGAAGAGTACTCAAGAATTCATTTCTGAAAGCGATGGAGATAGGGAACCAGGCGAAAATTCTTTCTGTGTGTGGAATTAAAGGTCACTAAGCTCCTGCATCCTGCTGACTTGGAATCTACCAAGCGCTCAGCCATGAGGGTTTGACTTTGTGGAGTGCACTCAAGGGACTGACTTCTTACTGTCGAATGGTCTTTATTTTAAAACCAGTGATCTGTTTTACAAAGAAATGGAGGCCTTTTCATTCTATGTCAATGTAGCCTAGAGTGAAGAAAATATTCTCTGGGACACTTCTATTCCCCTAAACATTGTCACATTTATTTATTGACCCAACGTCATCAGAACTTGTTTTTCCCTGTGTGGATACGATGTATAGAATGTATGTGTGTGTTAAAACATACTTTAAAGTCACATTGCTATTGAATATACTTATTCCATGTAGATATATACTACATAATTGGTTATATAGTATGGTATAAATTTATTATGATGGCATAAAACAAAAGATGTAGGTGCTAGAGCAATATGATATATCTGTAAAGACATTTTAATGAAGCATCAATGAGGAGTACGTCCTTAAATTATTTTAGCATTCTCTGAGAAGCTTATAACTTAAAGTTGCAAGTGAGCTAGGAATTATCTAATTCAAATTCACTACTCAATGCCAGTGTATTCTGCACAACACTCCCACCTGATGATATGCATTTGTCTGGATATTAATGAAGAAGCTACTCTTCGTGGCGCTGAGCACCTCTCTGAATGGTGACTTAACTTTGATCCCATGGTCATCCAGCAAAGCACCATGTACCATGTACCAGAAGGTGATCTTAAAATGATATATGAATACTATTTAGTGTGAAGCTTATTGACTTAGAGATTGCAAGAGAAAAGAAGAAATAGTCGTACCTAAATCTTTAATCAGACAAAATTGCAATAAAATTATCTGCCTGTTTAATGTACAGCATAACTTTCAACACTTTGCCATTTTCACTAAGGATGAGTAATTTTCAAATGGTCATTTGCATTCTGGCTAATACAGAAGTTATACTATTACAGTACGGACTGCAGCAGCTTAGAGACCAAGGCATTTGGAGTGGGTTCAAAATTGATTTGATAACTCACTTGAACATAAGGATTATATTTTACTCAAGATGCTAGCTAATGTACCACAGGAAATTGATTTTCTAGTTTAATGTAGAAATTCCCCAAATTACTCCATTGACTCTCAATTTGGGTTCACTAGATGAGAAATCCCTCAGGACACTTCATTAATCCCCAATAAGGGTGCAGCTCTCTGAATCATTAAACCATTCAGTGTTTCAGTTCTCTCACCTGCAAAATGAAGACTACATAGTCCCTGAGGTCTCTCTGGCTCTAATGCTTAGATGCAGTTGTCTCCAATTAATTCTTAGCTTTATGGTAATTTGTTCACTTGTTAATATATGAAGAAACACTGTGAATTATGAAAACCAATGCAATGCTTTCCACACAGAAAACTCCAAGTAAATATTTGCTGAATTAATGATTTCCTGTGGGAAAATCACCTGGTTATGGGTATAACTGCACACTGTTAAAATAAACAGGGTTCTTTTCTCTAACCTAGTCTGTGTTTATCCTAGTCTCTTACAAGTCTGGTGGATGTGTGGAGTATACCCACAAAATGGCTACTTGAACAAGAAGTCAGACTAGTACTTGAGAAAGGACTCATTCTAAAAGGAGGGCAATTGGGTCCAAGGAAGTGCTTCAAGGTCAGAGGACTGTGAATATTTTAATAAAGAACTCTATTCTGTCTCTTAGTCAGGCTATTGTTTGTTCCATTTCTCTCAAGTCCATATCCAGATCCTGAGAAGCAGGGTCAGCAGCGAAAATGGAAAGAACATTTCCAAATTAAGGTCATAGATTGAGAGCATATCAAACTTTCCTCCTTCTTGAAACTCCCCCAAAACTACAGAGAAGGCATTGTTTTTAAAAAAAAACATAAATTAATGAGGATAGAAGTATAGGGACAAAGAAAACAGGAATAACAGTTTGAAATCTAGTAAGTATAGATGGAAGAGTGTTAATTGATCTAGCATCTACATAAAGCCACCTCCTATAATGGTAATAAGGAAAAGTGAAATCATTTTGATTTACACTGAAGAATAATCAAAGGCCTCAGGGACCAAGACAACCCGTACTGTGGCACTGGGAACGAATTGAAGTGTGGGCTAAAATACGAGGACTACGGTGAATGCTGTTGGAGAAGTCAGATCCTTACCTTCTCTAACTTTACACACCCTAACAGAGATCTGACACTTTACTAATTAAAGTTCAATGGGTAGTATATAAACAGAAGGGATTGTGGTGTGATAAAGACTTGAGGTTGTGGGTACCATTTCAAAAACAGGGAAGTCAGTTATTAGGTTTTTTTTGCATACTGAATGTGAATATAGAGGGCACTCAGCTGGTTTTTCTTACCTTATCCTTGAGTGCAGGCAGAGTTTTAAAGATTATTGTCTGAGGAATCTCACCAGTCTCAAAGAAGATACTTACAGATATGGAGTTCTCTAATTAAATGGATAAACACACATTTTGGTTTGTCTGGCACAGTCTTATTCATGTTTGAAATATTGGTATATTATAAACAGTGCCTCCTTAATCTCAAAAGTTTAGATAATGACTTACATGTTTACTTCATACTTTATTGAAGGTCTAAATTAACATTACAAATGCAAGCTCAAAACTACCAATCAGCTTTTAATTCTCTCACTCCTTGTTATAAACCAAGTATTATGAAATCTCTGAATAAATCTTCTTATATGGAAGATTGAAACACACACACACACACACACACACACATCCCCCAAAATTCAGGGAGAAGCACACCTATTAGCAATATTTTATAGAGACAAGACAATCTATTACATTCACAGACCAAAAAAAAAAAAAAACGAAAACAAAAACTATAAAAAATGCATAGTAAAAAACCTCTTGAGAATTAATAAAAAATGTGGAAATAAAACAATGCAAAGGAGCGTTCAAAAAAAGTTAAAGACATTCCAAGAAAATAGATAAGAAGAAAGAAGTTATATTCTCCACTTTATAAATCACAGAAAAATACTGAAGATTTAATAACTGAAAAAAGTTCAAGAGATGGTCTCTGGAATGAGAGGGAGATTGAAACTACAGAAATGATAGGGAAACTATAAGATCTGCTCAAGATGTCAACATCTGAGTTATCGAAGACTCAAAGATAAAACATAGAAAATGAAGAGGATTTTATTATAAAAATTATTCAAGGAAAATTTCAGAATGGCATGCTATGAGTTTCCATATTGAAATGGCCACTGAGTGTCCAGCATAATGGATGAAATATGAAAGTCATCACACAGTTTCAGAACAAAGGGGACATCTGCTTTTGGTCATGGCAG
The DNA here is from genome assembly GCF_008692025.1 of Phocoena sinus. Taxonomy (NCBI): domain Eukaryota; kingdom Metazoa; phylum Chordata; class Mammalia; order Artiodactyla; family Phocoenidae; genus Phocoena; species Phocoena sinus. The sequence continues at coordinate 92,692,546 of NC_045763.1, forward strand.
TTTAGCTTTCATTAGCTCAATCCTCCTGTTGAGCACAATTAGAACATCTAGAGAAAATCTAGATACAACATAAAACATAGCAAAACAAAAAATAAATCTTCGGTGTGAACATATTGAAGAACTACTAAGGCACTGCAGACTTGAAGATTCTAGAAGGAAGGGAAGCACAGTGAGATGTTCCTGACATTTGGCTCCAACTTCCTACTAAGGAAGTTGGGAATTCTTAAGCCAAGGGACTAAGAAACTGAGCAGAGCTTTTCTTAGTTTTTCAGGCTGGGGTGTGGAGTAGAGGGTCAAAATTTAGAGTTTAGAGTCCACAAAGGAACAGAGGACTGATAAGCTTCCCAGACATTTAGTTGAGACCCCTACAAGTCTATTCTCTAAGAGTAAAAGCCAACCAGAAATAGACCCTAACCTACCTTCAAGTCAACTTCTAATTAGCTCAATCTCATTGGGTTAAGGAGGTATTCCCCTAGCCTAAATCCTTTCTGGAAGAATTTAACATCTAGAGCCTTAATTTATCTCTAAATTTTTTCACATGCCATGTATAGCATTTGAGCAATAGTCATTGGAATATAATGAGTCTGGAAATATAAAATGCTATGATTCTTATACTATATGTCAAGTGGTATAATATCACTAAAAAGTAACAATTAATGTATACTATAAACCTTAAAGCATCTACTAAATAACAAAACAAAGATACTAGCTTATAAACCAACAAAGAGGTAAAATATAATAATACAAATTTATCCAAAGTAGGCAAAGAAAAAAAAGAAAAAGGCAAATAAAAAACATTTGGTACAAATAGAAAACCGGGAGCAATATAGATTTAAACCTAACCATATCAATGACACACTAAATGTAATGGTCTAAATATTCCAATTAAGAGACAGAAGTTGTCAGATTGGATTTTTTAAAACCTGACACCATTATGTGACGCCAACAAGAAACACACTTCAAATAAAAAGAAACAAATGCGTTAAAAGTACAAAAAAAAATCCTTACAACCCTTATCAAAAAATGAAGCTTGAGTGACTAAATTAATATTGGACAAAGTATATTTCACAGAAAAGAATATTACCACGGGTTAAGAAGGTCATTCAACAGTGATAAAGAGATGAATTCATCAGGAGGTTTTAACCATTCTAAACTTTTAATGGACAGAAAAACAAGCTTCAAAATACACAAAGGAAAAGCTACTAGGGCTTCAAAGCTAAATATATAGGTCTACAATTATAGAGATATTGTTCAATTCCCCTTTGTCAATAATTGATAGACCATGGAAACCAAAATCCACTAAGGATAAAAAGGATTTAAACAAAACTAACAACCAACTTGACCTCACGTGACATTGTAGAAAATTCTACACAACAACAGTGAATACACCTTCTTTTCATGTGGACACAGAATATTTACTAAGATATATCTCATCTGAGTCTTACTAAAAATCTCAATAAATATAAAATTATTCACCACTTTTTCTTAATATTGTAGCGTGTGCAAAGATGCTCAACATCATTAGTTATTAGAGAAATTCAACTTAAAACCACAGAAAGATCCCATTATACATCTAATAAAATGAAATGACTGACATGTCAAATGTTGTCAAGGATGTGGAAGAACTGGCATTAGAGCTCTTATACACTGCTGGCAGGAATCTAAAATGAAACCAATGCTTTAGGAAGCAGTATGACAGTTTCTCAAAAAGTTAACATATATTCTATAAGATCCAGCCATTCTACTCCTAGGAATTTACTCAAGAAAAGTGAAAGCCTATTACTCCTAGAATTTTAAATAAATGGAATACGGTATGTACTCATTTTTTTGTCTGGCATGTTCATCCAACATAATTATTTGGAAGCTCATCCATGTTTTAGCATGCATCAATAGTGCATCCCTTTTTATTGCTTAATAGTATCAAGATAACAAGCTGTTAAGCAAAATAGCTTCTGTGTTCCTAACTTGAAAAATATATCTTATCCATTAAATAAAATACAAGTTTGAATTAAGAAATTCTATGATAGATCATAATGATTCAGAAAAAGTCAGTCTAGGCCGTACATAGACTCATGACCTCTCGCTCACCCTATCTGGTCCCACCCTTAGGCCTGTGCCACTGCAAGGCATCTCTTAGTGCCTCTATCCAGGCTTTGCCCACAACTCCCCTAAATATCTGCCTCTTGAACCCCCCTGGAGCTTATAGTGACACATCCAATGGTGTCTGACCTGAGGAAGAGTCAAATCAGGTCTTGAAATTAAGCTCAGGGACACGTGGCAGGGAACTTTAGGGTTCTTGGTGCCTGGAGAAGTCATCCCTTGGGCTTCAGGTAGGCATGTTCCTTTGGCCCCTGGAAATCCTTTCCTCTTGGGGAAGGGAGTAGCTAGAGCAGGCCCAGAGCAGAATGCTCTAGAGAACATGTTCCAGAGCAAGGAAGCATGACCAGCAGGAGACTGGTTTATCTTTTTATTTTCATTTTTAAACTGCTCATATATGCAGTTATGCCTTGTATAACTTTTTATATATATAATATAATACAATAATTACATAATAATATTGAAATGAGCCACTTTGTTGAATTCCTGAAGACTTTGGCTGTGTAGAAATCAGGGTTTTGAGGCCCAAGTAAATGACTTTAGGAGGAGTCTGATGGAGGGGACTCTCCTCAATTTGTGAGAACACAGTGGGGCTCTGGTGAGCTGATATGGTAACAGGAGCTTTGTGAGTGTCAGGAAATGGTGTCAACAACTCTGAAAGCCCAAGAGCAGAAGGGGTGACTTAGTGTGCATAAGAGACTTCAAAAGCATGTAACCACGGTGAACTGTAGCTATAGGGGAGGAAAGGAGATGTCCTTGGAATCTAAGGAGAATTGTTCCTGTGTCCATGTCAGAAACAGGGGCAGAAAAGGGAGCAGGAAATGTATTTATGCTTTGTTTGGCTTTAACTGGTAACCAAACTTCATAGAATATTCCAAGTGTCTTAAATTGTTGTCCATATTGTTATGTATGTTTTATGCAATATAATTACATAATTCTGAATCAGAGTTAATAGTCTTCAAACTGCTTCTTAAATCTTATTGCATTTAATCTATATAAAGCTCTGAGATATATTTTTGTCTTCCTTATTAAACTGTAATCTTGATGATAGAAATTATGTAACTTCACTCTAGGTCCACATCTGCATCATCTTGTTTCTCATTGAATAGGAAACAACATTTTTCAAATGGACAAACTGCAGTTTAAGTATTTTAAACTTATTCATTTCAGCCTTCAAATGATACTTAGACTAAATCTTCTGAATAGCAAACATGGGAAATAGTTACAATAACTTTAAGCTGTTATTTAAAAAAATTTAAAACATCTTCCATGAATTAAAATTAGCAGCATTTATAAGCACAAGTGACTTTTAAGAAGAAATGTTGGATAAACCCTTACCAGGGAGGAATTACTTGAAACAGATCATGGTTCTCATGGGTCTGACATAGACCAGAGCCTATCTGTAACAAAGTTTTTGCCAATCTGTGGTAAAGTTAGTAGAAAATAAAAGGAATGTAGTGAGTGTTAAAAGAAGACCAGTTTATCTAATTTTATTTAATAACTTAATTTAAGATTACATATCTTTGACTTTTGGTGTCAAAAAATTTCTTTATTATGTAAAATCATGGTTGTTCTATCTATCTATCTATCATCTATCTATCTATCTATCTATCTATCTATCTATCTATCTATCTGTATAAGTCTATCTTTATCTTGTTTTGGCAACATTAAAAAGAAGGAAATCCCTTGTCAGTTCCTCTTTTAAAAATTTTTACTGAACTAAAAAAAATTCAAATTCAAAACCACCAGATTCTGTCACGCATTCAATCCTGGAACTTTAATTCCTCACTAGAAAAGTAATAGACATTATTATGAAGAATTTTTTTTTGTAATTTCTGGTTCAGTATGAACTGACTTTTAAGGTTAAATTGTTTACATAATTTATCATATAAAACTGGAGTGCAACCTATCTCTGTAGTGAATGTTTCTGGAAAGAAAGATGCAGTCACATGGAAGACAAGCTAAGTCTAGGATAAAAGAGCCACCCATTCATTATCTTCATTTGGAGGCGGTACCTCAAGAGGAACATTGCTTGCTGACATGTGCAATTAAGTTTATAATTAGTGTTTCAACTTGAGCAGAAGTTTCATAAGTAACATTAAAAAATAACCAGCTCTTGTACTCCAATTAGTGCACCTGAATGACATTTTATCAGGAAAGACTATGAACTATTTTATTCAGATTTGGATTTTTTTCTCTTGTTCTACAAAAATAAAAGACATAATTCAGCACTCTACTCTTTTTTTTGTTCTCTTTCAAATTCAAACTCGAGTAGAAATTGCTTTGATTTGATCTGTTGTTTTCTATAGTGAGTTTAAGTATTGATACTTATCTACCTGTATAATTCCTTCAATCAATGATTCTATTTCAATTTTCTCCGACTGAAATAATTTTATTTCCAAAGGTAGTGAAGATAATAATAATTTTTATTTAAAAATCCTGCAGTGACATTTTGGAGAAATTATTACAGTTAAGAGCAGATCAAAATCCTCCTTGGGTAATGGAGGAATAGTCAATTTTCAGGTAGAACACATCTGACCAGCTCATATGCCACTTTATTTTACTGCTTTATAGATACATCTCATATATATTGCACATATATATAACAATGGTAACACATTTAAATTAAAGATAGGAGCTGTCTCAGAGGCCATTTATGTGGAAAGTGGGATAATGGGACTGGGAATTTTGTACTGATTTTTATTAGAACAAAAATTTCCTCTCATGATGGAGAGGAATACAGACAGCATGGTGAATTCTAGGAGGATTTTTCTTTGCTGTTTGTGGACTATTTGAGAAAGACAGCTTCTGCCAATCAACCCAGTATCTTTAATTCATTTGTATTGTCTAGACCTAGAATATGAGCAGGAGAAATGACAGCATATTTTTTCCCCCAAGGTTGCTCCATGAAGACTCCATAGGAAATTTGTTAAAGACTACCAAAAGGAAATTTGAAAGGTAAGAAAATATCTACATAAGCTATGAAATAACTTATTTCAATGAACATAACCTCCGTTTCAGGTACACACCAGTAGACATGATAATTGTGCTGTTTTTGAGTATTCTTTTTTTCTCTCTTTATTTTAATAGAAAGAAGCAAAAGGGAAACAATCTAATTATAGATATAACATATAACATATAATAACAGAGTTATTATAATAGCAGACTAAGCTCAGTTGCCACTTCCATCATGCTTTCCTCACTGCTTCTTTCTTATCCTCTAGAGTGAGGCGTTTGGCTCATGTTCTTCTATAACAGGCTGTTTACTTCTATCAGAACATTTATCACAATATTGGAATATTCCATTTACATATTGATTCCCCCCTCTAGAATGTGGACTCCTTGAATGTACTCGATATATATGTCTTTGTCATCTCTGTATCTTCAACATCTAGAACAGTGCCTAATAGGCATAATAATAATCTACCAATGTTTCTTAAATAAATATCTATAGTGGGTGACTATTAGATAAGCATACTCTAGCTGAAGTTTTTAGGTATTTAGTTGAGTATAAGAATAATTTTTAAAGATGTTTAGATGACTTAAAAAAGTCTAAGTAGATAATTTTGTATCAGTATTGTAGACTGAATATTTAATCATAGCAAGAATACTGTATCTTTAATCCTGTCCTTTCAGTGTTATTTTAAAATTTGTCCTGAAGGTGGCAACATTTAATAACATTCCACAAATTCTTTCTAAGTAAAGCTTTTGTGGCCACCTTTAATTAAAGTTTTGTATTTTAAAATAAATATATTTCCCCCAACCTCTATATCTTTTAATGTAGAAGAAAATATAATACTAAAGTCTTACTTTTGTATTCAGTAACCTTGACTGTACATGTGGAAAGAAACCATTTACAACTTTGAAGACTGTAAGTTAACCTAGCTAAAAAGTTCAGGGTAGCTCAGCTCAAATTTCCAAATGTAAGATCAGTTTTAAACACAACATATGTTTCCTGCCAAGCAATTTATATCAACAGATGTATTTAAATATAAGGGTAAATCTATGCTTGTTCTTTTTTTTTTTTTTTTTTTTTTGTGGTACGCGGGCCTCTCACTGTTGTGGCCTCTCCCGCTGCGGAGCACAGGCCCCGGGCGCGCAGGCTTAACAGCCATGGCTCACGGGCCCAGCCGCTCTGCGGCATGTGGGATCTTCCCGGACCAGGGCACAAACCCACGTTCCCTGCATCGGCAGGTGGAATCCCAACCACTGCTCCACCAGGGAAGCCCCATGCTTGTTCTTTTGAGGTAAAAATTTATTCTTCTGCTATATTCATTCAAATTCAACATAACATTTCTAAGTGTTTAATATGACATTAATAAGAGTACAGTCATTTCTAAAAGAATTGCTCGGGACTTCCCTTTCAGTCCAGTGGTTAAGACTTCTCCTTCCAATGTAGGGGGTGTGGGTTCCATCCCTGGTTGGGGAGCTAAGATCCCACATACCTCACGGCCAAAAAACCAAAACATAAAAAAGAAGCAATATTGTAACAAATTAAATAAAGCCTTTAAAAAAAATAAAAGAATTGATCTAATAAAAAATAACCAAAAATAATAAAAGCAAGTAGCCGCAACACCTAAAAGAAAGTTTGCACTCAATAAATAATCAATAAATAAAAGGTACCAACAATGCAATATATTTGATTATCACACCTGGGCATGTATTGTTCTATTTTCTGTTCTCCATGTTTTGGATTGTAGCCACTTAATAAACAAAACTTTACTAATTCATATTCATCCAAATGTTCAAAACATTACTGTGAAATAGAAAGGTACCAAGTAATGTTTCACAGAGGTTAATTGACTGTGTATGATTCGTCAGCAGCAAAGCCAACAAATGGAACTCTGTATTTCTTATCTCTAGATAGTGACAACTGCTCATGGTTATAATTCTATCATTATATTTATAGGCAGTTCAACCACTTTACAGAGCTTCTCAGAGATAAGATAATGTCTGTTTTCATGCTATTTTATATTAGGATTTTGTTATATATACAATTTATATTTTTGCTTATAGCTTTTGGGGCTCTATGTACTAGTGAAGCATGCAATAGCAGAGTTATAAGCATTACTTGCTAAAGCTAATATTCATGTTCCTTCCTATTTCTTTCTGTAAAATACATTTTGAAAATTGTCTTAAATTCTTTAATGAGGCTATTCTGAATTGAATGGGATTTTTAAAAGATAATTTTAGGGTAGCAAGTAGAGAAGCTACGTAGTCAGATGAAAACAATGTGGAGGAATCATCAGAACCACGTGAAATTAACTAGGTGAGTGAGGGAAGGTGAAATGCTGTAAGACAAGCAAGGAGAAACTGGTGTGTGGGGAGTTGAGAGGAACTGGTCAGTGCCTATGGTGGCATGAAACAGATGAAGCTTTCTGACAGGTGCAGTGAGATGTACCCTAGACAGCATATTCACAGGTTTTAAGCATTCTGCACACTGATACTATATTAGCAAGGAGGGCGTATTCCAACATCATAATTTGCTAAAGTAGAGTTGCCAGATGAAGAATCAAATAGGTGGCATGTTCTGGGGTATAAATTTCCCTCCCACTTCATCTTGGAGGGAAAATTTCTTTTTTCTTGTCCTCAGGCCATGCTTACTGATGCTTGCTGTCATTCATGCTGTATGCAAAAAACTCCTTCACTTCTCTTGGGAGGAGAAACTTCCTGTGACACTGGTCACAGATGGCCCCAATCTTGGGCACACTCCTCTGATTTCTATGAAAACAGAACATTAGGCCACATCACTACATCAGGAAATCCACAGAGTCTCCAGTGGGGCACAGGTCTTCAACAAATCCCCTTTGTTCACCATGTGCTAATTGCTATTTAATTCCCATGGGAGTTGTTTAATTTTATTATTATTATTTATTTTAATGTTAAGGCAAAATAGTGCTTGAAAAATGTATGTTTCTTAAAATGTTGACTTTATAGACATTTTAAAATTTCCTTCTGGAAAAAAGACTAACTTGCAGTACTTGGTAATAAAGGTAACTATAATTCTTATTTTCTACAGAAATACTTAATATTTAAATCTTTGTGCTAATACATTTAAAATTCTAAAAAAAATCTATTGAATCTCAGCCTATTAACTTAATTTCAACTTAAATAGATGATAAAAGGAAACTAGCGAATAAACAGGTTTTTTTTTTGAATTTTATTTTATTTATTATTTTATACAGCAAGTCCTTATTTGTCATCAATTTTATACACATCAGTGTATACATGTCAATCCCACTTGCCCAATTCATCACACCACCACCCCCAACCCCCTGCCACTTTCCCCCTTGATGTCCATACGTTTGTTCTCTACATCTGTGTCTCAATTTTTGCCCTTCAAACTGGTTCATCTATACCATTTTTCTAGGTTCCACATATATGCATTAATATACAATATTTGTTTTTCTCTTTCTGACTTACTTCACTCTGTATGACAGTCTCTACCTCTATCCATGTCTCTGCAAATGACCCAGTTTCGTTCCTTTTTTATGGCTGAGTAATATTCCATTGTATAAATGTACCACATCTTCTTTATCCATTCATCTGTCGATGGGCATTTAGATTGCTTCCATGACCTGGCTATTGTAAATAGTACTGCAATGAACATTGGGGTGCATGTGTCTTTTTGAATTATGGCTTTCTCAGGGTATATGCCCAGTAATGGGATTGCTGGGTCATATGGTAATTCTATTTTTAGTTTTTTAAGGAACCTCCATACTGTTCTCCATAGTGACTGTATCTATTTAATTCCCACCAGCAGTGCAAGAGGGTTCCCTTCTCTCCATACCCTCTCCAGCATTTGTTGTTTGTAGATTTTCTGATGATGCCCATTCTAACTGGTGTGAGGTGATACCTCATTGTAGTTTTGATTTGCATTTCTCTAATAATTAGTGATGTTGAGCAGCTTTTCATGTGCTTCTTGGCCATCTATATGTCTTCTTTGGAGAAATGTCTACTTAGGTCTTCTGCCCATTTTTGGATTGGGTTGTTTGTTTTTTTAATATTGATCTGCATGAGCTATTTATATATTTTGGAGATTGATCCTTTGTCCATTGATTCATTTGCAAATATTTTCTCCCATTCTGAGAGTTGTCTTTTTGTCTTGTTTGTAGTTTCCTTTGCTGTGAAAAAGCTTTGAAGTTTCATTAGGTTCCATTTGTTTACTTTTGGTTTTATTTCCATTACTCTAGGAGGTGGATCAAAAAAGATCTTGCTGTGATTTATGTCAAAGAGTGTTCTTCTTATGTTTTCCTCTAAGAGTTTTATAGTGTCTCATCTTACGTTTAGGTCTCTAATCCATTTTGAGTTTATTTTTGTGTATGGTGTTAGGAAGTTTTCTGATTTTATCATTTTACATGTAGATGTCCAGTTTTCCCAGCACCATTATTGAAGAGGCTGTCTTTTCTTCATTGTATATCATTGCCTCCTTTGTCATAGATTAGTTGACCATAGGTGTGTGGATTTATCTCTGGGCTTTCTATTTTCTTCCATTGATCTATGTTTCTGTTTTTGTGTCATTACCATATTGTCTTGATTACTGTAGTTTTGCAGTATACTCTGAAATCAGGGAGTCTGATTCCTCCAGCTCTGTTTTTTTCCCTCAAGACTGCTTTGGCTATTTGGGGTCTTTTTTGTCTCCATACAAATTTAAGATTTTTTGTTCTTGTTCCATAAAATATGTCATTGGCAATTTGAAAGTGATTGCATTGAATCTATAGTTTGCTTTCAGTAATATAGGCATTTTCACAATATTGATTCTTCCAATCCAAGAACATGGTATATCTCTCCATCTGTTTGTATCATCTTTAATTTCTTTCCATCAGTGTCTTATAGTTTTCTGCATACAGGTCTTTTGTCTCCCTTGATAGGTTTATACCTAGGTATTTTATTCTTTTTATTGCAATGATAAATGGGAGTGTTTCCTTAATTTTTCTTTAAGGTTTTTCATCATTAGTATATAGGAATGCAAGAGATTTCTGTGCATTAATTTTATATCCTGAAACTTTACCAAATCATTGATTAGCTCCAGTAGTTTTCTGGTGGCATCTTTAGGATTCTCTATGTATAGTATCATATCATCTGCGAACAGTGACAGTTTTACTTCTTCTTTTCCAATTTGTATTCCTTTTATTTCTTTTTGTTCTCTGATTGCCATGGCTAGGACTCCCAAATCTATGTTGAATAATAGTGATGAGAGTGGACATCATTGTCTTGTTCCTAATCTTAGAGGAAATGTTTTCAGTTTTTCACCATTGAGAATGATGTTTGCTGTGGGTTTGTTGTATATGGTGTTTATTATGTTGAGGTAGGTTCCCTCCATGCCCACTTTGTGTAGAATTTTTATCATAAATCGGTGTTTAATTTTGTCAAAAGCCTTTTCTGCCTCTATTGAGATGATCATATGGTTTTTATTCTTCATTTTGTTAATATAGAGTATCACATTGATTGACTTGCGTATATTGAAGAATACTTGCATCCCTGGGATAAATCCCACTTGATCCTGGTATATGATCCTTTTAATGTGTTGTTGGATTCTGTTTTCTAGTATTTTGTTGAGGATATTTGCATCTATATTCATCAGTGATATTGGTCTGTAATTTTCTTTTTTTGTAGTATCTTTGCCTGGTTTTGGTATCATGGTGATAGTGGCCTCATAGAATGAGTTTGGGAGTGTTCCTTCCTCCACAATTTTTTGGAAGAGTTTGAGAAGGATGGGTGATAGCTCTTCTCTAAATGTTAGATAGAATTCACCTGTGAAGCCATCTGGTCCTGGACATTTGTTTGTTGGAAGATTTTTATTCACAGTTTCAATTTCATTACTTGTGATTGGTCTGTTCACATTTTCTATTTCTTCCTGGTTCAGTCTTGGAAGGTTATACCTTTCAAAGAATTTGTCCATTTTTTCCAGGTTGTCCATTTTATTGGCAGAGAATTGCTTGTAGTAGTCTCTTAGGATGCTTTGTATTTCTGCTGTGTCTGTTGTAACTTCTTTTTAATTTCTAATTTTATTGATTTGATTCCTCTCCCTCTTTTTCTCGATATTCTGGTTAATGGTTTATCAATTTTATCTTCTCAAAGAACCAGATTTTAGCTTTATTGATCTTTGCTATTGTTTTCTTTCTTTCTATTTCATTATTTCTGCTCTGATCTTTATGATTTCTTTCCTTCTGCTAACTTTGGGTTTTGTTTCTTCTTCTTTCTGTAGTTCCTATAGGTGTAAGTTTAGGTTTTTTATTTGAGATTTTTCTTGTTTCTTGATGTAGGCTTGTATAGCTATAAACTTCCCTCTTAAAACTGCTTTTGCTGCATCCCATAGGTTTGGAACATCGTGTTTTCATTGTCATTTGTCTTTAGGTATTTTTTGATTTCCTCTTTGATTTCTTCAGTGATCTCTTGGTTATTTAGTAATGTAGTGTTTAACTCCATGTATTTGGGTTTTTTACGTTTTTTTCCCTGTAATTCATTTCTAATCTCATAGCGTTGTGGTCAGAAAAGATGCTTGATATGATTTCAATTTTCTTAAATTTACTGTGGCTTGATTTGTGACCCAAGATATGGTCTATCCTGCAGAATGTTCCATGTGCACTTGAGAAGAAAGTGTAATCTGCTGTTTCTGGATGGAATGTCCTATAAATATCAATTAAATCTATCTGGTCAATTGTGTCATTTAAAGCGTCTATTTCCTTATTTATTTTCATTTTGGATGATCTGTCCATTGGTGTAAGTGAGGTGTTATAGTTCCCCACTATTATTGTGTTACTGTCGATTATTCTTTTATAGTTGTTAGCAGTTGCCTTATGTATTGAGGTGCTCCTATGTTGGGTACATATATATTTATAATTGTTATATCTTCTTGGATTGATCCCTTGATCATTATGTAGTGTCCTTTCTTGTCTCTTGTAACATTCTTTATTTTAAAGTCTATTTTATCTGATATGAGTATTGCTACTCCAGCTTTCTTTTGATTTCCATTTGCATGGAACATCTTTTTTCCATCCCCTCACTTTCAGTCTGTATGTGCCTCTAGGTCTGCAGTGGGTCTCTTGTAGACAGCATATAGATGGGTCTTGTTTTTGTATCCATTCAGTAAGCCTGTGTCTTTTGGTTGGAACATTTAATCCATTCATGTTTAAGGTAATTATCAATATGTATGTTCCTATGCCCATTTTCTTAATTGTTTTGGGTTTGTTTTTGCAGGTCCTTTTCTTCTCTTGTGTTTCCCACTTAGAGAAGTTCCTTTAGCATTTGTTGTAGAGCTGGTTTTTTGGTGCTGAATTCTTTTAGCTTTTGCTTGTCTGTAAAACTTTTGATTTCTCCATCGAATCTGAATGAGATCCTTTCCAGTTCAAGTAATCTTGGTTGTAGGTTCTTCCCTTTCATCACTTTAAGTATATTATGCCACATCCTTCTGGTTTGTATAGTTTCTGCTGAGAAATCAGCTGTTAAACTTATGGGAGTTCCCTTGTATGTTACTTTTCATGTTTCCCTTGCTGCTTTCAATAATTTTTGTTTGTCTTTATTTTTGCCAATTTGATTACTATGTGTCTCAGCGTGTTTCTCCTTGGGTTTATCCTGTATGGAACTCTCTGTGCTTCCTGGACTTGGGTGGCTATTTCCTTTCCCATTTTAGGGAAGTTTTCAACTATAATCTCTTCAAATATTTTCTCTGGTTCTTTCTCTCTTCTCCTTCTGGGGCCCATATAATGTGAATATTGTTGTGTATAATGTTGTCCTAGATGTCTCTTTGGCTGTCTTCATTTCTTTTCATTCTTTTTCCTTTATTCTTTTCTGCAGTGGTGAATTCCACCATTCTGTCTTCCAGGTCACTTATCCATTCTTCTGCCTCAGTTATTCTGCTATTGAATCCTTCTAGTGTATTTTTCATTTCAGTTATTGTGTTGTTCATATCTGTTTGTTTGTTCTTGAATTCTTCTAGGTCTTTGTTAAACATTTCTTACATCTTCTCCATCTTTGCCTCCATTCTTTTTCCGAGATCCTGGATCATCTTCACTATCATTATTCTGAATTCTTTTTCTGGAAGGTTGCTTATATCCACTTCATTTAGTTGTTTCTCTGGGGTTTTATCTTGTTCCTTCATCTGGTACATAGCCCTCTGCCTTTTCATATTGTGTATCTTTCTGTGAATGTGGGTTTTATTCCACAGGCTGCAGGATTGTAGTTCTTCTTGCTTCTGCTGTCTGCCCTCTGGTGGATGAGACTATCTAAGAGGCTTTTGCAAGTTTCCTGATGGGAGCAACTGGTGGTGGGTAGAGCTGGCTCTTGCTCTGTTGGGCAGAGCTCAGTAAAACTTCCAACCATCTGACTGCTGATGGGTGGGGCTGGGTTCCCTCCCTGTTGGTTGTTTGGCCTGAGGCAACACAACACTTGAGCCTACCTGGGCTCTTTGTTGGGGCTAATGGCTGACTCTGGGAAGGCTCACACTAAGGAATACTTCCCAAACATATGCTGCCAGTGTCCTTGTCCCCACCATGAGCCACAGCCACCACCTGTCTCTGCAGGAGACCCTCCAACACTAACAGGTAGGTCTGGTTCAGTCTTCCCTGGGGTCACTGCTCCTTCCCCTGGGTCCCGATGTGCACACTACTTTTTTCGTGCCCTCCAAGAGTGGAGTCTCTGTTCCCCCCAGTCCTGTTGAAGTCTTGCAGTCAAATCCCACTAGTCTTCAAAGTCTGATTCTCTAGGAATTCCTCCTCCCATTGCCAGACCCCCAGGTTGGGAACCTGATGTGGGGCTCAGAACCTTCATTCCAGTGGGTGGACTTCTGTGGTATAAGTGTTCTCCAGTCTGTGGGTCACCCACCCAGCAGTTATGGGATTTTATTTTACTGTGATTGCGCCCTTCCTACCATTTCATTGTGGTTTCTCCTTTGTATTTGGATGCAGGGTATCTTTTTTGGTGAGTTCCAGTGTCTACCTGTTGATGATTGTCCAGCAGTTAGTTGTCATTCTGGTGTTCTCTCAAGAGGGAGTGAGAGCACGTCCTTCTACTCCGCTATCTTGGTTCCAAATCCCCAATAAATAGGCTTTAAACATATGTTCTCTGGTTATTTTTTGACTTCTAGGTCCTTAGGGAATATCCAATCATTTGGTGATCAAGAATGAATAAAACTTATAGAAATGTACAACTATATGCAACTGTGTACAACTATGGAACAAATTATATGTGGAAAGCCTGGCTCATTATTTAACACACACACAGACACACACACACAGACACACACAGACACACACACACACACACTAAACTGCGGGTTGGTGAAACACTTTCTTCTGAAGCACACTCTGTAGACATCCATCAGAGTCTGTATTACACTATATTGCAATTATTTACTTGTATACCTTTCTTATTTTACTGTACGTGCCATGGAGTCAGGCCTTGAGTTTCTTCTTCCTTATATCTTCAGAGCATCATACAGTGTGTGGCAGATAGCCACAGACACTGAACCAATAAATGTTCATTGTCTCAGAGCTTAATTAATAAATCTTCATGGAGAAGTTGGAATTTGAATTCACCATGTGGCTCTAGAATCTCTTTATAAAAGGATCTGGTTGGTAGAGTGGGATAAACATTTGCTCTAAAGTTGCAGTTTCATAGTAAGTCCATTTCTTTTACTTAGAACGCATGTTGTTTGGACTGGTTATGTGAGGCATCAAGGTGGATCTTTCAAATACCTTGAACCAGTACTTTTCTCATGAGAGCAATAGATGAACAATTTTACAACATACTTCAGCATTCTGAATGCTTTGAAAATTTTATCTGGATACTTTTTAGAGTCAAAGGGGAGTAATTACTAATTAATAAACAACATTTGTATAGATTTTTCTATGTTTCTCAAAATAATTTTTGTATAAGATATGCATATGATAGAGACCAAACTCAAACTAGTTTAAGAGAAAACCTACTGATTCATGCTAGGTAACAAATCCAGCTTTAGAAACACCTGCATTCAGAGATTCAAATGAAGAAGTTTCTTTCTCCATCATTTTGTCCAGTTTCTCACTTTATTGACTTAATTTCCAAACTGGATCTACACATAGGTAAAGATTAATTCTTGTAGCTATAATATCAATATCCTTATGGTTTTCTATCCGCATATCAAATTTCAATGAATACCCTAATTCTGCTTGGCTTTGTGTGTGTCTTGAAACAATCCTGAACCCAGAACCATCCCTGAATCAAAATGACTGTTGACAGGTATATGAAATCTTCTCATTAACTTGGCCTGTGTCATGTGCTTTCCCCGATGGACAGTAGTTGAGGGTCAGTTTCAACCACACCTAGAGCATATGGAATGGGTTCTGTATCAGAGCATTTTTTAAAAGGAGACAGCAAGAGGGAGAGATTGTGCTGATATAAACCAAAAATTGTGCACTTGAAATTTATTATCTAATTTATATAGTTCATTTATTTATAATAGATATGCTGCTTATCTACTTAGCTCCAGGTATTGGGGTAGACACTGAGGTGACAAAGATCCTCTATTCTCTAGCACTTGCCTGTATACTTCATATATTCCTCTCATTCTTCTCCCTTTCCTTGCTTAGTGGTCTCTTTAACCTTTTTAGATTAAAGGTTAGTGCTGAACTTTTAACAGCTCCTAACATTTACTGCAAGAGAAATATTCTTTCTTTCCCAATTTCAGAATCCTGGTGAATGGACTCTTCAATTCAGTGTGGTCTCGTGCCCATCCCTGAACCAATCATGTGGCTTGGGGAACAAGATAACATTGTACAAAATGAACAGTCCATCATTAACTATTATTTTCAGAAAATCAGGAGATTAGGCAAACAGAACAATGTGTGCCTTACAAAAGAATCAAAGTGCTTTTAGCCGTGCTGGTGTTGGTGTAGGTACCATGTTTGTGTCCTGAAATAATCCTGTGCTTAATGTGCTTGTATTGATTAGAAGCTCAGCTGGTCTCTGATGAACTTGCTCCCCCAGGTTATTTACCTTGTCTCCATTCAGTCAGACTTATTATTTGTTTCTCAAAAGAACACAAAATCAAAACAGAATAGTTTAAGACTAGATGATTCCCTTTTACCACATGATGGAACTGAAGTACAGTTGCCCAAGCATACATATACTGAGGCAAAGTCAGCATTTGAAACAAGTGCTTTCCTTCCCAGAACCTGTCATTTTCTCTAAATCAGAGATTGTCAACTAGCAGCTCACAAATGATTATAGATCAGAAAAATATTTTGTTTGGTCTGCGCAGTGTTGAACTGGAGATAATTTATTTTTAGAATTCAATTTTCAACTTTTAAAAAACAGGATATCAGTGTAGTGCAAGTGGAGCCAGGACAAATTCATCCTTTCCTGCAAGGGTTGGCAGCCATTCAGAGAGTCTCTGTCTACCTTTCCAGGGCTCCACACAATGTATTAATTATTTATCTGGTCATCAGTTCAGAGTGGGACTTGTAGAACATTCATGAGCTCAGGTAAACACTGAGGAAGAGTGAGTAAGATAAAGACAAAGACTTTACCGAATTTTGCAGAGGGAAGTTGTTACCCTTTGGTCATTATCAGCTTACACTGAAATCCAAAATAATTTCCCTTTGGGATCCAAGGAAATCCTGTGCTCACAACATAAACTAGATGATAGAAGATTCTCCCGTAAAGCTCATAGCAATGTAAATGCTGAACCTTTTTCACAGGCTGTCAGTGGTTACAAAATTTATAATTCAAGCTGTTTTCCATTAAGTCATACAGCTCACTGACTCCACTAAATTAAATTTCTTCACCACTTGTTGAAACTGATTTTCAAAGTATTGAGTCATTCAGCTAGACTTCATCTTCTTTGACACCTACTTTATAACCATATTTCGTATAAAGAATTTTGTTTCAGGGACAAAGATGGCTTAAGCAATATCCTACTGAAGATGCAGAATCATTAAGATCTTTTGTACCAGATGAATGCTAGAATCATTTGAAGAATTTATCTGAAATCTTCATGATAATAAAGATGAGGTCTGGCATATCCAAATATGACCCAAGTCTTGGATGCAAAAGAAACATCCCTTGCAGAAAGAAAATATTGTTTACATTTTTAAGCAAAATAATCAGATTTGGCATGGAGGAGAGCACTAGAGCTGGGTGGCAATCTCCCACAGATCTGTGTAGAGCTCATTTCTCAGGCTAGAGGTCCAGCTCATTTCACCCAACTGTTTATCTTGGAATCATGACCATATCAATAAATATAATTCTACTTCAACTTTTTTAATGACTAGATAGTATACTGTGGTATAAACATAATGTAATTTATTTAAGCTTTCTTACTGAAGGGTAAAAGGATTTCCAATATTTTTCTTTGCTTTTCGAAAAAAAAAAAAAGGATTTCCAATATTTTTGTTGCTTTTAGGAAGTAATAAGGCATTTTTGAATTAATAAGTGTATGTTATTTACTGGCATAGGCTTGTTGCTAAAAAATAATATGATTCCTAAAAAGATACCATTAGACCCAATAAAAGGATATAAAGTTTCTAGAATGAAATGAAAACAAGAAAATTATTCATTCACTAAACTATATAAAGCAGACACAAATGGCATGCTTCCATTTAGAGTTATAGCCTACCTACATTTCTCAAATTTTCTCATCATGATACCTGACAGAACCAACTGGGTTAATAATTAATTCACAGAAAGACATTCTGAACATGAAGCTAGATTTAAGAAGTTGGACATATGCTGAAGTTGATTTCGTTCCTAACTACTGAAATAAAGTAATTAAAAAGTTCAAAAAAATATTCAAATATAGAATAAAGGGCTCCTTCTTTTGAACTTAATTATATATTTGCTTTCAAAACATTGTTCTATCTTGAGTAGGTTAAACAATGCTACCAAATTTTTCTTAATTTATTAGTAAAATTACTTCTTCAAAGGTCTTCCTTCTGACACTGAGTTTCAAAAATTTTAGAGAGGTGTGGATTAGAACCAATTTTCAATTCTGTAGAGAGAGTAATTTTTGAACTAAAAGCCATCATTTATTAAGCATTTACTACATGACAGTCGGCATTCTGCTAAATTCTTTCCTATATGATGATACTGAGTTCCTGCAGGTCCCATGGGGTACTTATAATTATTGCTAGCCTACAGATGAAGAAACTGAGTTTCAAGGAAGTAAAAATACTTTCTCAGGGGCTCAGAGTTAGCAGATGATGCATTCATCTGATTTCAAACCTGGTACTCTCAACCACTGTGCTTTCCTCCTTTTCTAGCTTAGCAGAAGTATAGTAGAGGCATGTCTACTATAAAAGAGAACTACCTAGATTCAGGTAGTTTAAATTTTCTCCATCTTTCAAACTGAGCTCATTATTTTTGTAGGTCATGTTAGTCTCTTTTTCTGTGGAATAAAGTATTTGCTCTACAATGATCTCCATTACCTATATAAATTTTTGTTATCCAGGACATTGTTATCAATATATAAAAATGGTAAAAATAAATTAATGAAAAATATCAGTTTTTTTAGTTATTATGATATATAAAGCATATTTTTATAAATATTATTTATAATACAATATGTAATTATATCATATGTAAGTATATATAAATGTAAAGCACAAATGTCAAATAGACTTAATTATATTTTAACAAAAAGTGTCTAATTCTTCACTATGTATATTGTATTTTAACAGCACTAGGATGAAAAATTTCAAAAATTAAATTTTTGCTAAATTGTATACATTTTATGTTGGAGAAAAGCCTATCACTTTCTATGGTTCTTGTGAAAATTTTTTTGTTATCTTTTCAATGATTCTCAACCAGATATAGGTACTCTATCCAAGAGTGGAACAAAGATTTCTTTGACAATTGAATGGCTTTGAAAGTAGCAGGGTTTTAGGACCAAAAAATAGATCACCAACCTCCAGAACAAGAAGAAAATAGTGACTTCTTGCTAATGTTGAGCCTGTTCATAGGGCAGACTTTTCCAACTATCAATAATAAATGATACATGGAAAAGAAAAGAACATAGATATGAAGACAGAAAAAGTACTTTTTGCAAAAATGATATAATGAGCAAATTTCTTATTGGGATATGATTTTATACATTGGGAAGATTTTTATGGCTTCTAAGGCAGCATTCTATTATTTTAGAGATCTATATTCTGTATAATTTATACACACTTTAAAATATATTGGCTATACTTGCAACATAAACTGTTTTAGTGGTGTAGAGTTTAAGTTTTAAATATTTTTTATTTATTTACATTTTTTGCTATGTCTCTTTTAGGGGGTAGATTCTACACTTTAAAAAATTCATTTATGAGGAATCGGTGGCAACTTCTCTTTGTTAAAAAAATCACAAAATTTATATACTGTATTATATCATTCTTTCTGTAATAAAAAGCAAAAAAAAACTTCTATTAAAGTAAAGCAGAGCATTTTGGTGGTCTTTGGCTTACTGTGTCAGTGTTTCACCATAAAACGTTTGTGGTAAGCAGGCAAACAAGGACATTTTAAGTTCTTTTACCAAGAGAATATGCATCAAGACATTAAGTTATTTGGGAGACTTTTAAGTACCTTCATCTATATTCTTCATGCTATATGTTCTCAACCTTTTAGGTTTTACAGTATGCATTTAATTAACATTACTGTGATATAATTTACATACAATAGGTTGCATCCACTAAAGTGAACTATTTAACGACTTTTTTTTTTGTGGTACGCGGGCCTCTCACCGTTGTGGCCTCTCCCGCTGCGCAGCACAGGCTCCGGACGCGCAGGCTCAGCGGCCGTGGCTCGCGGGCCCCTCCACGGCATGTGGGATCCTCCCGGACCGGGGCACGAACCTGCGTCTCCTGCATCGGCAGGCGGACTCCCAACCACTGCGCCACCAGGAAGCCCTTTAATGACTTTTGAAAGTTACATACATTTAAGAAACAACTGCCTCAATCAAGATACAGAACATTACTCTCAAAACATCCTCAAGCCCCATTGCATTTATCTCTTCCTCTGCTCTTGGCTCCAGACAGCCACTGATTTGCTTTCTGTCACTGTAGATTTATGTTGTACTTTCTAGAATTTTCTAAGATTGAAATCATATAATATGTACTCTTTCATGTCTGGGTTCCTTCAATCTGCATTATTAAGATTCATCCATGCTTTATGAATCTATGAACATATAAATAATCTGGACTTTTTTGTATTACCGAGTAATATTCCATTCTATATTATATACATTCCTTTACAAATGGACATATTTTCATTCCTCTTGGGTAAATACTTAGAATGGAAAGGATGAGTGTAAGAATGATGTATGTCTAGCTTTTTAAGAAATTGCCAAATAATTTCCCATGGCAGTCATATAATTTTTAATTCCCACCAGCAATTGGATATATTGAAGTAAGATATGAAGTAGCAATTCCATTTATTCCATATCCTCACCAACACTTGTTATTGTCAGTCTTTTTAAAAAAATTTAGTGATTCTAGTAGGTGTATAATGGGTAGGCTACATGTATGTGGTCAGTAAACACTGATGTATAAGGGTGTGTGTGTGTATGTGTATTGAAATGCAGGGGTAGGTAAAACTGCCAAATTTGGAATTCATTGTCCTTTAGTGAATTATGTTCTTATTGGACAATTGTTTATCTTTTTTCCCTGTGTGTATAAACAGTCTTTACAAATCATTATCCCACTTTTCACTGGGTTGTCTTCTTTTTATTATTGAACCTAAATTCTTTATATATTCTGGGCACAAGTCTTTTGTCAGATAAAAGTTTGGGGAATATTTCTCCCATCTAGTGGCTTGCATTTTTACTTTCTTAATAGTATGTCTAAAATAGTTTTTAATATTAAATGAAGTCAAATTTATTAATAATTTACGGTTTGTATTTTTTTGTGTTTTGTCTAAGAAAACATTGCCTACCTGTGGATTTGCAACCTCCTTGGGAGCTTCCAGGGTGAAATCTACAGCTGGTCCTCATCCGTAGAGGGCAGGGAGAGAACAAAGAAGGAGGCAGAGCACTCCAGATTGGTAGGTGGAAGATTTAATAGGTGAGGAAACTTACTACAAGGCTTGTCTTGGGTGGCCGCAAGATGAGAATATCTCTGCACCAGCTGGCTAGAATCTTAAAAGATTATATAGAGGCCTTAACTGGGTTCAGTCACATACACAGTCCAGATGGTGTCAGTACCACACTATTATTTCAAGGCTGTATCCTTGGGACAGCTTCCAGGAGCAGGAATAACAAACAGAATGCACATTTCAAGGACCAGGGGAGGGGTAGGGAGGCCTCAATTACCTGGCTCCAGCTCCTGGGTGAAACTGGTGGTCACATCTTCTTGATGACTTCCTCCAACACTACCTCAAGTTACAAAGATTTTTTCTATGTATCATTTTAGAAATACTATACTTTTAGGTGTTGCACTGAGATTTATGATACTTCTGATTTAATTTTTATAAATGGGTGAAATAAGTATTGATGTAAATTTTTCAATATGATATCCAGTGTCCCAGTGCTATTTATTGAAAAACTTTTCTTTACACATTGATTTATCAACCCATAAAAAATAAAGCAATCTGCTACAAAAATCTACACACACACACAATTTTTTTTTTTTTTTTTTTTTGCTGTACATGGGCCTCTCACTGTTGTGGCCTCTCCCATTGCAGAGCACAGGCTCTGGATGCACAGGCTCAGCGGCCATGGCTCACAGGCCCAGCCGCTCCGCGGCATGTGGGATCTTCCCAGACCAGGGCATGAACCCGTGTCCCCTGCATCAGCAGGCAGACTCTCAACCACTGTGCCACCAGGGAAGCCCAAACACACAATTTTTTATTTCTTGAAAATGTCTTGTCCATTGATCTATTTATCTGCTTTTATACTAAAATGACAGTGCCTTGAATACTGTAGCTTTATAATTAGTCTGAAAAATCAGTAGTAATTTCTTCAACTTTATTCTCTTTTGAAATTGATTTGGCCATTCTAGGTCACATGAATTTGCATATAAATTTTTAAGTGACTTGTCAATTTCTGTAGAAAATCTCTTGATATTTAAGTTGAGATTCATTGATTCTACAAATAAACAGTGGAAATTGACATTTTAACAGTACTGAGTATTTCAATACCATTATTGTTCTGGACTTTTCAATGAAGAGATTGTACATCTTATATTTATTCCTAAGAATGTTAAGCTGTTGCCTCCATTGTAAAGGTTAATATAAATATAATATCTTCAATTTTTCAAATATTTGCTAATATATAGACATATATTAATTTTTGTATATTAGACATATTTTGCAACCTTACTAAACTTGCTTATTAATTCTCATAATAGTTTTGTTTATTCCTCAGGATTTACTATTAATAATTACATCATTTACAAATGTAGACAGTTTTAATTTTTCACCTGTAATCTGTATAACTTTTGGGTTTTTTTCTTTCTTGCCTCATTGCTCTAGCTTGGCTCTTTGGTACAATATTGAGTAAAAGTTGTGAGTGCAGGCATCTTGATCTTTTGTTCTTTTTTTTTTTAAGGAAAAAGTGGTCAGTATTTTACTGGTAAATATGTTGTCAGCTGTAAGTTTTTCATATATGCCCCTATTAAGTTAAATAATTTCCTTCTAATCCTAGTTTGCTAAGAGTTTTTTTCATTTTGGCAATTGAATCTTGTTAAATGATTTTCTCTTCACTTATGAAAATGATCTTAGCATCTTTGGCTTTATTTTTCTGTTGATATGGAGAATTATACTGATTGATATTCAGATATTAAACTACTTTTTATTGTAGAGAATGCCCTACTTGGTCACGATACGTTATCCTTTTTATTTCTTGTTGAGATTGATTTTATATCTTTTGGACTGTATTTTAAAACATTTTTGTAATATTTTTGTCTGATTTTGGTAATATAAATCATATTATGCTGATTTATAAAACAGAATGTATTCCTTCACCTTCGATTTTTTGAAAAATTTTATATAAGTTTTGCCTTATTTCTTCTTTGAATGTGTGCTAGAATTTACCAGCAAAACAATCTAGACCTCGAGTTTTCTTGATGGGATGGTTTTTCAGAAAAAATCTTTCTTTAATAGATATAGGACTATATGATTTTCTACTTTATTTTGTGTCAATTTGATAAACTTGCATTTTTCAAAGTTTTTCTATTTCATTTAGGTTTTCAAATATGTTTGTATAAGGTTGTTTATAATAATGTTCTAGTATCTTATTTCCAACTTTTTAAAATTGTGGTAAAACACATATAAACTTTACTATCTTAACCATTTTTAAATGTACAGTTCAGTGACATAGTCATGTTATTTGCAATCATCATTACCATCCATCTTCAGAACTCTTTTCCTTTTGCAATATTGAAACTCTGTACACATCACACAATAATTCTCCATCCCCGCTCCCTCCAGTCCCTTGACAAACACCATTCTACCTTCTGTTTCTATGATTTTGACCATTCTAAGTACAACATATAAGTGGAATCATACAGTATTTGTCTTTTTATGACTGGCTTATTTCACTTAGCATAATGTCCTCAATGTTCATTCATGTGGTTACATTTGTCAGACTTTCTTTCCTTTTTAAGGCTGGATAATATCCCATTGTATGTATATACCACATTTGCTTATCCATTCATCTGTTAATGGGCACTTGAGTTGCTTCTGTATTTTAGCTGTTATGAATAATACTTTATGAACATAGGTCTACAAATATTTCTTTGAGATCTTGGTCTCAATTCTTTTGAATGTATTCAAAAGAAGTAAAACTGCTGAATCATATATTAATTCTATTTCTTTCATTTTTTAAAATTTATTTTATTTTTTCTGATTTTGTGGATGAAATTTATTTATTTATTTATTTATGCAGAAGAGACTGTTTATTTAGAATGAGAACAGATCACAACAAATTATAAATTTTAAAAAGATGAAAAATGCTATAAACTCACAAAATCCAGAAAAATGTCACTACAATTTTAGAATATTTCATCACCCTGAAAAACCTCTCATACCCATTAGCAATTATTCCCCTTTTTACCTCCCCCTCCCAATGGCCCTAGGCAACCAATAATATACTTTGTCTCTGTAGATCTGCCTATTCTGGACATTTTAAGTAAACGCACTCATACACCTTGTGATTCTTTGTAACTGACTGCTTTCACTTAGCTTTCATTCTTAATACTTTAAAGAATCAGCCACATTGTACCATGTATCAGTACTTTGTTCTTTTTTTATTGCCAAATAATATT
Organism: Phocoena sinus; assembly: GCF_008692025.1. Classification (NCBI taxonomy): domain Eukaryota; kingdom Metazoa; phylum Chordata; class Mammalia; order Artiodactyla; family Phocoenidae; genus Phocoena; species Phocoena sinus. Next base: position 92,716,860 of record NC_045763.1, read on the forward strand.
CCATTGTATGGCTATGCTACATTTTACTTGATAGGTATTTGGGTTGTTTCCACTTTTTGACCAATATGAATAACGCTTGTATGAACATTTGTGTACATGTTTTTGTGTGGACATATATTTTCATTTCCATTAGGTATAGACTGAGAGGTGGAATTGCTGGGTCATATGGTAATTCTATGTTGAACAATTTGAGGTACTGCCAGATTTTTTTCCAAAGTGGCTGCATTATTTTACATTCCCACCAGCAGTGTGTGAGGTTTCCATTTTCTCTACATCTTTGCCAACATTTGTTATCATTTGCCTTTTTGATTTCAGCCCTCCTTGTGGGTGTGAAATAGTATCTCAGTGTGGTTTTGCTTTGCATTTCCTTGATGGATAATGATGTTGATAATCTTTGCACATGCTTACTGGCCATTTGCATATCTTTGGAAAAATGCCTGTAAAGATCCTTTGCCATTGTTTTTTTTTTTGGCTGTGCTGTGCAGCACGCGGGATCTTAGAGTCTGTCATACAGAGTGAAGTAAGTCAAAAAGAGAAAAACAAATATTGTTTGCTAACACATGTATATGGAATCTAAAAAAATAATGGTTCATGAACATAGGGGAAGGACAGGAATAAAGACACAAACGTAGAGAATGGACTTGAGGACACGGGGAGGGGGAAGTGTAAGAGTTGCATTGACATATATACACTACTAAATGTAAAATAGATAGTTAGTGGGAAGCAGCCTCATAGCACAGGGACATCAGCTCCGTGCTTTGTGACCACCTAGAGGGGTGGGAAAGAGATGCAAGAGGCAGGGGATATGGGGATATATGTATATGTATAGCTGATTCACTTTGTTATACAGCAGAAACGAACACACCATTGTAAAGCAATTATACTGCAATAAAGATGTTAAAATAAAAAAGACAACTCATAGAACAAGAGAAAATGTTTGCAATCATATATCTGATCAGGGACTTGTATCTAGAATATAATAAAGAACTATTATAACTCAATAATAAAAAGATAAATAATCCAATTAAAAACTGACAGAGGAGAGACTTCCCTGGAAGTCTAGTGGTCAAGACTCCGCACTCCCAATGTAGGGGGTGTAGATTCGATCCCTGGTTGCAGAACTAAGATCCACCATACCGTTTTCACAGTGGCTATGCCATTTTAAATTCCCACCAACAGTGCACAAGTATTCCAATTTCTTTATATCCTAACACTTTCTATTTTCTGTTTCTGTTTGTTCGTTTATTTTTTTGATAACAGCCATTCTAGTGAGTATGCAGTATTATCTCATTGTAGTGTTGATTTACATTTCTCTAATGATTAGTTATGTTAACCATTTTTTTGTGAACTTATTGACGATTTGATTATCTTTAGAGAAATGGCTATGCTAATCATTTGACCATTTTTGTGTTGAGTTGTTTGGTTTTACTGTTGAGTTTTAGGAATTCCCTATACATTCTGGATATTAATCCCTTAACAGATTAATGATTTGCAAATTTCTCCCATTCTGTTGGGCTGCCATTTTGCTATATTGATAGTGTCTTTTGCTAGTGTCTTCATGAAAATTTTTCATGAAGTTCAATTTGCCTATTTTTTTGTTGTTGTTGTTGCCTGTGCCTTGGTGTCACATCCAAGAAGACATTGCCAAATTCAATTTCAGGAGTTTTGCCCTACATTTTCTTCTAAGAGTTACAGTTTTAGGTCTTACATTTAGGCTATGGCTCCATTTTGCATTAATTTTTGTATATGGTGTTAACTAAGGGTCCTACTTCATTCTTTGGGAGTAGTCTTTTATAAATATCAATTAAGTATGGATGATAGAGATTTATTAGATATTGATTGATTATTTTTTATTATTGTTGTTCTATGATAGCATCTCCTATTTTATTTGTGGAATTGTGTTTCTGACTTCAATCTGTCCGTTTTTGCATTTATATATTTGTGTACTTACAGGCTCCCTTATTTAGGCACAAGCACATTTATGAATATTATGTCTTCCTGATGAATTTGCTCCTTTATGTTACAAAAATGTCTCTTATCCTGAAAAATCATCTTTGTATTTAAATTATTTAAATATATTGTGGAATTTTAAAAAAGTTTGTCTATTGTCTTTTTTAGCTATATCTCTTTACATTACTTTTAGGGGATGCTCTGAGATTAAAATATTTATCCTTATCTTTTCACAGTATTTTGAGTTAATGTTGTGCCACTTTATGAAAAATGTAGAAACTTTGTAACCATAAAGTTCTGTTTATTTTCTTCCCTATCCTTTATGATATAGTTGCCATATGTATTATACCTACAAGACAATTTTCACCTTAGATGTGAACAATTCTTTTTATTTTAAAGTCTTTAGGACAAAAAAATGTTTTTTAAGAATATTTCCCCAGATATTTGTCATTCCTAATGTTCTTCATTCATTCCTGAAGATAAATGGTTCCCTTTGGTATCACTATCTCTCATCTTGAAAAATACCCTTTAGCATTTCTATAGTGCACTTCTCTTAGCAACAAATCTCTTAGTTTTCCTTCTTCATAAATTGTTTCTATTTTATCTTCATTCTTGAAGAATATTTTCAGTTGGTACAGAATTCTGGGTTGGAAGTTTATTTTTTCAGCACTTAAAGATATTATTTCCCTCTCTTTGCCTCTATGGTCTCATAAGAATTTTGTAGTCATGTTAATTTTTTTTTCTTTCTGTAATAGGTAATCTTTCTCTGAATTCTTTCAAGTTTCCTTTGTGTCTGTGGTTTCAGTAGTTTGACTCTAAGATGACTTGGCATAATTTTCTCTATATTTATGCTATTTGAAGTTAGCTGAGATTTAGAATCTATGAATTTTTATTTCTCACCAGATTTCAGAAGTTTTTGTCACTATAGCTTCAAATAATTTTTTCTATTCCATTTTCTCTCCTTTTTACTTGAGACTCCAATGATCTATTTTTCAGAACTTTGATATTTTCTCAAAGGTACTGAGGGTATGTATTCTTTTTCTCATATTTAGATTGGATAACTTCTATTGATTTATTTTTCATACAAATTATTATTTCCTCTTTCATGTACACTCTTCTATTTCAGCCCATATGGTGAATTATTTTATTTTGTATATGTTTTTCAATTCTAATTTTTGGAGGGTTATATTTGTATAATATCCATTTCTCTGCTTATGTATTTTACCTTTTTATTTATTGTGAGCTAATTTTCTTTAATTGAACAGCTTATATCCTCCATTTTAAAAGATTTTATCTGAAAATTCCAACATCAGGTTCACCTCTGCATCGTTATCTGTTGATTTTCTTCTTCTTTGATAATAGGTCACATTTCCTCTGTTCATATATCAAATAATTTTGGATTGTATTCTGGAATATGTTAGTGTTGTTCATATTCTGGATTCTGTTATAGACCTCAGAAAGGAGTTTACTTTTTTGTTTTAGCATGCACTGAACTTGATTAAAATCAAACTCCACATTCTACCCAGTCTGTGGTGGATGGTCACTCAGATTTCAATTCAAATGGTTTTAGGTTGGCTCTGCATATGTGTGGCTGAGGAATCAATCAGTAGCTTGGGCAGAGACTGCACACATAACTTTTGGATCCCTGTTTCTTGTTCTTTCCTTTCTGGGACTTCCCCTCATTCTCTTGATGCCTTCTTTGCCCCAGGATTCTTTCCTTGGTTTTTCCAGCCAGAAAAAATTGACTTTCTTTTTTTATTTTAACTACCCAGTGTGATTGATGATTGCTGATGCTCTAAAATCAAAGCAACAAACATACAGAACTTCGTCCCCACAGATTGTTTCCTCTAAGTTTTAAATTTCCACTTAAATGTACATGATTTGGTTCTGTCTTCTTTAGTTTTTTTTGAGGGGGTACTCTTCAGAGCTCATAGTTTTATCTTGTTTTGCCTTTCTGAAGATTTTTTTTGGTGGGGTGGAGCAGTTTAAGTTTCATAGCACAGTTGAGGGGAAAGTATAGAAATTTTCCATATACCTCCTGCCCCCACACATATATAGCTTCCCCCATTATTAACATCTCCCATCAAGGTGGTACATTTGTTACAATTGCTGAACCTACATTGACACATCATAATCATCCAAAGTCCATAGTTTACATTACAGCTCAGTCTTGATGTTGTACATTCTATAGGTTTGGACAAATATGTAAAGCCACATATGCATTATTATGCAATCATACAGATTATTTTCCTGCTCTAAAAGTCCTCTGTGCTCTGCTTATTCATCCCTACCACCTCCCACCAACACCAGCCCCTGGCAACCACTGATCTTTTCACTGTCTGCATAGTTTTACATTTTTCATAATGTCATCTACATGGAATCATATAGAATGTAGCCTTTTCAGATTGGCTTCTTTCACTTAGTAGTATAAATTTAAAGTTCTCTCATGTCTTTTCATAGATTGATAGCTTATTTCTTTTATTCTTCAGTGCTGAATAATATTTCATTATCTGCATGTACCTCAGTTTATGCATTCTCCCAGTGAAAGATATTTTGGTGGCTTCCAGGTTTGCAATTATGAATAAAGCTGCTATAAACATGTATTGCAGCTTTACGTGGACATATGTTTTCAACTTCTTTGAGTAAATACCAAGGAGCGTTATTACTAGATCACATGATAAGAGTTTGTCTAGTTTTGTGAGAAACCACCAAACAATCTCTTCGAAAGTGGCTCTATCATTTTTCATTCTCACCAGCAGTGAATGAGACTTGCTGTTGCAACCTTGTCAGTATGTGTTGCCAGTGTCCCAGATTTTGGCCATTCTAATGAGTGTGTAGTGATATCTCATTATTTTAATTTGCAGTTCTCTGAAGCCACATGATATGGAGCATCTTTTCATATGCTTATTTATGATCTATATATATCTTCTTTGGTGAGGTATCTGTTAGGGTCTTTGGCCCATTTTTTAAATTGTGTTGTTTGTTTACTTATTGTTGAGTTTTAAGGGTTCTTTGTATATTTTGAATGATAGCCCTTTATCATATGTGTCTTTTGAAAATGTTTTCTCCCAGTCTGTGGCTTGTCTTGTTATTCTCTTGATATTTTCTTTTGCAGAGCAGAAGTTGTTAATTTTAATAAAGTCCAGCTCATCAATTGTTTCTTTCTTGGATTATACCTTTGGTGTCTTATCTAAAATGTTATTGCCATACTCAATGTCATCTAGGTTTTCTCTTATGTTATGTTCTAGGAGTTTTATAGCTTTGCAATTTACATTAAAGTATGTGATCCATTTTGAGTTAATTTTTGTGAAGAGTGTAAGGTTTCTGTCTATATTCTTTTTTTTTTCTTTTTGGCATGTGGATGTCCTAGCACTATTTGTTGAAAAGACTCTACTACATTGTATTACTTTTGCACCTCTGTCAAAGATCACTTGGCTATATTTATGTGGTTCTATTCCTGAACTTTCTATTCTGTTCCATTGGTCTATTTGTCTGTTCTTTCACCAATTCCACACTATCTTGCTCACTGCAGCTTCATAGTAATTATTGAAGTTGGGTAACATCTGTCCTCTAGATTTGTTCTTGTCCTTCAATATTGTGTTGGCTATACTGGGTGTTTTGTCTCTTCAGATAAACTTTAGAATCACTCTGAATCTAGTTTACATTCCAAAGAATCTGTTTTTTAAGTACTTACTACTCCATACTAGAAGCAGAACACTTACAGCATATTTATGAATGTTACAAGTTTGGAAGAAGTAAAAGAAAGAAAATTACACCAAACAAGTCAACAATCATAATAATTCTGATAATAATAATAATATGACCACTTATATCACACAGAACATTTTTATAAAGCCTATAAAAGCACCTACACTATTCATTTGCTCATCTTTTTCTTCGTCACTATTGAGTAGAATGAATTTATGTTGTAACTGTTATTTTTAAATACTAGGGAAGAATTTTCTTTTTTTTTCAATGAACATATCATCTGTATTTTATCCTGACCTGATATGTCTAGAAATTGTAATTCTTCCACACTGCACTACTTCAACTTTTCTGTCCAGTATTCTGACAATTTCTTAATCATACATTTACAAATAAAAATAAATGTAATACCTCATTAATATTTGGTGACACATTTGTAAAGAGGATATAGAAATGCTATGCTAATGTTTTAATGACATGACCTTCCTTTAATCCCTACATTATCTTTCCAATTCCTCAAATTGCTTTGTTAAAGGCATTGGCTTTGAGGTAGAATCATCTGATTTCATATTTCAACTCCCATCTTCACCATTTATGCAATATTTTGCAGGTTATTTAACTTCTAACATGCTTAACTTTCTTTATATATGAATTGTAATAGCAAAAAAGTATTTCATTAGGTTGATAAAAATTTAAATAAGAAAATGTGGTAATCTATCTGACAGAGTACAAGGTATACAGTAAGTATTCAGTAATCAGTTATTTTCCCCAAAGAAAAAATATCTTTAATGTGAAACATTCTGTTACAGTAGAGTTTATTTAAACTGAAAATCAAAATTTGTCTTAAAATAAATAATAAAAGTAAAAATGACATAGAAAAAATATTCAATGAAGTTCAATTGTTTCGTGGAATCCTTTTAAACTACAGATAAGTTATAGATTGCACATACAAGTTTCTCTTTCCCTGAAAAAATATAATGCATATTTTAATGAAGTTTCATTATCTTAGTGAGAACCATGTTAATTTAACTGCATACTTAATTTCTGGAGAAAAATGATCTGAATACTAATGTTCAGATTTATCTGTTATTTAGATTTGAAGGTGAATACTTTTAGAAGTTGAGCACAGGATTTGCATTGGCAGTTGTTTAAATCTCATAAAGGATAAAAAAGTTTTGTCATTATGCTTAATAAAGTTCAGTTCTACCTAGTGAGATTTGGGAAATTTCCTCATATTTGCAAATAATGTTAACATTAAAAATTATTTTGAGAACAAATTTATAGCCAAAATTTTATTATTGCTTTTATTCTTTGTACTTATATGTACATTAAAATAATAATCCCTGCCCCCAGATTTGCATATGACCTAATGGGCATGAACTAGGTAAATGTGCCACTCTAGCTTAGAATGCCAGTTTAGACAAGTCACCTGCATCATCAAGATTGAAGATGGTGGGGCTTCCCTGGTGGTGCAGTTGTTGAGAGTCCACCTGCCAATTCAGGGGACACAGGTTCGTGTCCCGGTCTGGGAAGATCCCACATGCTGTGGAGCAGCTGGGCCCGTGAGCCATGGCCGATGAGCCTGCGCATCCGGAGCCTGTGCTCTACAACAGGAGAAGCCACAACAGTGAGAGGCCTGCGTACCAAAAAAAAAAAAAAAAAAAAAGATTGAAGATGGTGAAAACAAGATGCAAGTTTCACTTTGTTCTCATTGGTTCCAGTTTGTCCTTGTTCTCCCTCACTTCACAGGCACCTAGTTATTCTTTCAGCTGCTAGTGCAGTTGGCTTTTAGCAGCTTTAAGATTGTCACCAGATGCAGAGGCAACAGCACTCAATAGACTTCTCTAGCAACTGTGTAAAATCAAATCTCTATAAGTCCCTTATTCTCTATTATTCATTATAGCTCTACTACTCTGATCAAACCTAACTTAGGTGTTCGGTTCCGGTTTAATCATTTTGCATGGGTAATACTAGACTAGACTGGAATTACCCAGAGTGTGTTAGCTGGACAAGATAATACTTAAAGAAAGAGTTCTGTAACCAAATCACTTTAGGAAACATTGTATTCCTTTGACATCCTGTGATGTTATCCATTGGCAGAACACAACTAGAGGGCATGGTAGCTTGCTGATGCAATCTTTACAGTTAAGTCTCCTGTGGCACAGAGACGTATACAGAGTGGATTTCAAGGGGTAAATGCAAGATATCCAGCACAAACAAGGAATCATTTTATAATTAGTGTACTTTATTTAATATTGAAATTGATGATCTCTCTAGCCCTAAAATTGTGTGACCATTTTATCTATCACATTATAATTATGCTGTTGGGAATGTGTCAGAACAATTTTAAAAGATCTTTTAAATATTTCAAAAGTAGTGCACTGAAGAGATTTTAAACAACATGAACAGGAAAATAAGAAATGAAAATCACCATCATCCCATGATCTGTAATTAGTCATAAAATGGTAGTGTACATTTTTCCTTTCTTTGTATTGTGTTATGTATGAACTGCTTTTACAAAATACCATTTTACAGTTTTAACTTAATAGAATATTATGTATAATTTTATATTATTATTTTTGTTCTATAACATTGCCTTTAATGACTGCATTGTAATATATTTTGATATATATTAGAATTTATTTTTAGCATTATTTATTATTACGTATTCAATTTGTTTACCTTTTCTTCTTTTATAAAGAGCACCACAATAAGTATCCTTATGAAAAGGAGCAAAACTTAAAGCTTTTTAACATCCAATCTACATGTACTAAGCAGAACAAATGTGTAATTAAGGAGAATAAGTGATATTTTTATATAACTGTTATCCCCAGGTTAGCACATGCCAGCTGAATGTACCATCATCATTTTATATTTGTTCCCATATATTTTAAAGAAAACTACTGGACCAAAATGTGTTGCATTTTAATGGCTTGGAAATGAATATTTTTTTCAGGCCCTGCCCTGTTTTCCTGAAATAGAATCTGTATGTGAACAAGATGCCCAGGGGATATTGTATGCACGGGAAAGTTTAAGAAGCAAGTTTTATAGTGTTTAGATTTCCTAACTACTTAGTACAATTTGTTTTATTCTTTTCTGTTGTTGTTGTTGTTTTTTTTTTTTATTGGAGTAGAGTTGCTTTACAATGTTGTGTTAGTTTCTGCTTTACAGCAAAGTGAATCAGCCACACATATACATATATCCCCTCTTCCTTGGATTTCCTTCCCATTTAGGTCACCACAGAGCATTGAGTAGAGTTCCTTGTGCTATACAGTTTGTTCTTATTAGTTACCTATTTTATACATAGTAGTATATATATGTCAATCCCAATCTCCAAATCCATCCCAACCCCCAGCTTTGGTATGTATTTAAAAAAATCAAATTCAGAAATACTGTTAGGGTATTTTCCCATTACAATTTCGTATTTCATTATTTTATGTTTTGCTAATCTGCTTAGAAAAAGGATTTCTTGCTCTTAATTTGCCATTATTTTGTTTTAGTGATAGTGAACATATTTATTAGACATTTGTATAGTTTTTTGAGAATTGCCCAAGTTCTTTGTTCACTTTTCTTTGAGAATGTTTTTAATTTTTCCTAATTTTAAAAATAATTATTTATATATTAAGGATAACAATGTTTTATAATGAAGATCAAATATTTTCCTTAATATTTGCTTTCATTTATGATGGTTTGAGGTTAAAGAACAATTTTTTAATATCATTCAATTAATCAGTCTGTTCTGTTTCTCACTCCTGAGATTATATATATATATATTACTAGGTTCTGATCATAGTACCAATATGTGGTGGTGGATGTTCCTACACCCAACAATCAGTTCTCTGACACCAGCTGGGTTGTCCTATAATTCAACTCAGTTCTCATACTACCTACACAGAATTAGCATCAGATTCCACAAGTTATGGGTTCAGTACTACAAGACTGCTCCCATCGCCACTTCAAATGTCAATTGAAATTCAAGGTTGTCCCCTGGGCTTCTGACTGATCCAGGATATAGATTAGCGATTCCAATAACCTTCTCCTTGTGTTTGGCTAATTTGTGAGAGTGGCTCTCAGGACTCAGGGGGCCAGTTTACTCACTAGATCATTGATTTATTATGAAAGGAGATAACTCAGGAGCAGATAGATGGAAGATAGGTATAGGGCAAGGTATGGAAAAAGGGCTTGGAGCTTCCATGTTCTCTTGGAGCAAACCACTTTCCCCATATCTTCACATGTTCAGCAACCCAGAAACTCTCCAAACTCCATCCTTGAATGTTTTTATGGAGGCTTTGTTATATAAACATGATTGATAAAGTCATGGACCATTGGTGATTGATTCAACCTCCAGGCCCTCTCCCATTCCTGGATTGGGACTGAAATTTCTCAGCCTCCAGGTTGGCTCTCTGACAGCCAGCCTTCATCCTCAGGTATGTTCCAAAAGTTACCTCCTCAGCATAACAAAAGCCAGATTTTTGCTCTCATTACTTAGAAAATCCAAAGGATTTTGGAGTTTGTGCCATAAACAGGGACAAAGATCAAATATATGTTTCTTATTATAAATCACAATATCACAAATATTTACTCTATTTTCCTCTAGTACTTTTGTGCTTTCTTTCTTCTCCTATTTTTAAATCTATAGTTTATGTGAAATCAATTTTGAGGTAAATTAAAAGCTTTAACTAATTCCTCTTAGATTAGCTGGCTGTGAACACATGATTAATCTAACAACCTATTTTTAATTTGCACCTGAAAAATATCTTTATCATATGAATTAATATTGCATATACATAAATCTGTTTCTATATTTTCAGTTCAGTTCCTGCATATTAATACTATACTCTTACTTAATTTATAGTTTTATAATATATTTTGTATCAGATAAAGTCCCTTTAGTTACTCATTATTTTCAAAGTATATTTTTCAAGATAAAATATTGAATACATTAAAAATGTTCAGAAAAAAATCAAGTCACTTTTTGGTTTTACCTGTCTCCCTTTCCAATTGTGGATGTAATGACCAGCAGAGTGTGCTTCAACCAAAACCTAACATCTGAGGTTGGACAGCACCTTGCCTACAAGCCCATCTCCTTACACTAAACTTTCCCTATTGGTGTGGCTGTCAGCATGCAAAGAACTAAATATCGATGGGGCAAACCTCTAACCATGAAGATTTGAGAACTACTGCCTACAGTTGGAAACTACTGGATACATTCTATTCTCTTTCTTACCCTTAATAAAGATGCCTGCAATTCAGTTTATACGATACTTTAGGATGACGATCCCACAGGAGAGAACAGTCAGTCACAGGGGCCTCTAACTAAATAATGCATCCCTCCCTCATCCAGTATCTCACTCCCCTTGGCCTTTGCTCCTGTTTCCTGGGATGGGACTCCCCACTAAAGTAATGACACAAAAGCAACATGCCTCAGGCTCTACTTTATGAAGAACTGGGGCTAAATTAGCATTTAAAAAGATTTTTTTTGTTTGTTTTAGAAATACTGTTAAATATTTTTCTAAAATTTAACTTATATAAATATGACTTATTATAATTCTAAGTTAATAATGAAAAATAATTGAGACAATATTGTATTTTTTCAAACACAGTTTTAGTGAGAAGAGGAAAAAGAATTCCATCTTATGAATTATAGAGCTTGGGTATTACCACCTGGGTTTCAAAATTTTAATAACTACCAGGGTGAAACAAATGTAAAGTGCAAAAATGTATGAATCTACATGTGACTGAGAGGCACAGAAAAATTGAGCTATTTAACAATGAAGTGACAGCAGGCCTACTCGAGAAACAGACCATGAAAAAATAAAACAAACCCTCTGGGTTGCTTTCTCAGTTTTTGCTTTGCTCAGTTATATTAGTGAATTTGTAAGATTAATTTTCAACCAAAGTTTTCAGATAATTTTTAAACAAAATATACCTCTAGAGGATGGAAGACAAAAAGGAAAATCACCACAAGCAAAGAACATAAAAATTCTTGTGATCAATGTGCATTATTTTATTGAAATATTAAAAACCACTTAAATTGTATATCAAAAAAGATAACTAAATATATCTATTGATAACTGGAAGTTTAGCAGAATAAATGCTAAATTTAAACACTTAGAACTTCTGTATATCATTCCTAAGTGACATAAATGACATTATTAATATTATCTATTTGTAATGAAGGTAATGTCAAAAATCTCAATTCCATTATAAGACACTGATGAAAGAAATTAAAGATGATACAAATAGATGGAGAGATATACCATGTTCTTGGATGGGAAGAATCAACATTGTGAAAATGACTCTACTACCCAAAGCAATCTACAGATTTAATGCAATCCCTATCAAACTACCACTGGCATTTTTCACAGAACTAGAACAAAAAATTTCGCAATTTGTATGGAAACACAAAAGACCCCGAATAGCCAAAGCAATCTTGAGAACGAAAAAAGGAGCTGGAGGAATAAGGCTCCCTGACTTCAGACTATATTACAAAGCAACAGTAATCAAGACAGTATGGTACTGGCACAAAAACAGAAAGATAGATCAGTGGAACAGGATAGAAAGCCCAGAGATAAACCCACGCACATATGGACACCTTATCTTTGATAAAGGAGGCAGGAATGTACAGTGGAGAAAGGACAGCCTCTTCAATAAATGGTGCTGGGAAAACTGGACAGGTACATGTAAAAGTATGAGATTAGATCACTCCCTAACACCATACACAAAAATAAGCTCAAAATGGATTAAAGACCTCAATGTAAGGCCAGAAACTATCAAACTCTTAGAAGAAAACATAGGAAGAACACTCTATGACATAAATCACAGCAAGATCCTTTCTGACCCACCTCCTAGAGTAATGGAAATAAAAACAAAAATAAACAAATGGGACCTAATGAAACTTCAAAGCTTTTGCACAGCAAAGGAAACCATAACCAAGACCAAAAGACAACCCTCAGAATGGGAGAAAACATTTGCAAATGAAGCAACTGACAAAGGATTAATCTCCAAAATTTACAAGCAGCTCATGCAGCTCAATAACAAAAAAACAAACAACCCCATCCAAAAATGGGCAGAAGACCTAAATAGACATTTCTCCAAAGAAGATATACAGAATGCCAACAAACACATGAAAGAATGCTCAACATCATTAATCATTAGAGAAATGCAAATCAAAACTGCAATGAGATATCATCTCACACCAGTCAGAATGGCCATCATCAAAAAATCTAGAAACAATAAATGCTGGAGAGGGTGTGGGGAAAAGGGGACACTCTTGCACTGCTGGTGGGAATGTGAATTGGTTCAGCCACTGTGGAGAACAGTATGGAGGTTCCTTAAAAAACTACAAATAGAATTACCATATGACCCAGCAATCCCACTACTTGGCATATACCCTGAGAAAACCAAAATTCAAAAAGAGTCATGTACCAAAATGTTCATTGCAGCTCTATTTACAATAGCCAGGACATGGAAACAACCTAAGCGCCCATCATCGGATGAATGGATAAAGAAGATGTGGCACATATACACAATGGAATATTACTCAGCCTTAAAAAGAAATGAAATTGAGCTATTTGTAATGAGATGGATAGACCTAGAGTCTGTCATACAGAGTGAAGTAAGTCAGAAAGAAAAAGACAAATACCGTATGCTAACACATATATATGGAATTTAAGGGAAAAAAATGTCATGAAGAACCTAGGGGTAAGATAGGAATAAAGACGCAGACCTACTGGAGAACGGACTTGAGGGTATGGGGAGGGGGAGGGGTGAGTTTTGACAGGGCGAGAGAGAGTCATGGACATATACACACTAACAAACGTAGTAAGGTAGATAGCTGGGGGGAAGCAGCCGCAAGGCACAGGGATATTAGCTCGGTGCTTTGTGACAGCCTGGAAGGGTGGGATGGGGAGAGTGGGAGGGAGGGAGACGCAAGAGGGAAGACATATGGGAACATATGTATATGTATAGCTGATTCACTTTGTTATAAAGCAGAAACTAACACACCATTGTAAAGCAATTATACCCCAATAAAGATGTTTAAAAAAAAAAAAAAAATCTCAATTCCAAAGCCTATTTTCTTTTTATAAGGCAAAGAGTTGGTGGTTAAGAAGAATTTCTTGAATCTTGTTTTCTATTTTTCTTTATAATGTAATGACTAGTATTTATAACAAAGATTATGGTTATAAACACAAGAAAACACAATCCCTGCTCATTTCCCATAAAATGAAACTTCCTTATATGTTATGGTCAGAATAATTTAAATTCATTTTTATCAGAATGTGTAGTTTCTGGAAGAAAAGGGGCAGGAGAGATCATTCATTCGAAACATTTGCTGCCAGACCACTTTTATGTCAGGCACTTGTAGAGCGACTATTGCCTTTCTTGGTTTGGGACAGCCCTGGTTCATGCCTGTTCTCTTAGCATAACTAGTAATAGCTCCTTCTTATACTCCCAAGGTGTCCTAGTTTAGATGATAAACTATATAATCAAACTATATACTGTCCTGTGCTGGGAAAAAAACTAAATGTGTAAACAAGAAGCATATCTGGTAGTTATAGGTGCTATGCAGTATAAGGGTTAGCTACATTAGGTTGGTGAGTTTTGGCCAGCACAGATCCCAATGCAGAGAAGATGTTTTAGCTGATACCTGGAGCTAGTAGTATGAAGATCTGGAGAAAGAATTCAAGGGAGAAGGAAAAGGTAGCAGAAATATTCTAAGGTGGGAGCCAGTTATCAAAAGAACAGAAAGAAAACCAGTATGGTGGCAGAGAGCAATGAAATGATAGTAGATGAGACAAAACAGGTAACAACGGGTAAGCAGGGACCAGATTGCCTGGGGCTTTGTAAGCCAAAGTAAAGAATGTTGATTATATTCTAAATGTGATAAGGATTTATTGGAGAGAATAAGTCAGGGAATGATGTAACCTAATTTATGTTTTAAAAAGGCACTCTAACTGCAAAATGGAGATTGGATTACAGGGGCAAGAGAGAGCAGTTGGAAGTAAGAGACAATAAGGATTTGGGCTAGGATGCATGTAGTGGCTTGCACAGGTTTAAATGGGTTCGGGAAGTCTTTTGTAGGAATACTTGACACAAACTTGCTGACTGATCAATGGGAAGAGTTGTGAGAGAAAGAAAAGAAATAGCTCATAGAGTTTGGGCTTGAGAAATTCAACACATAGCAAAACCACTTACTGAAAGCTTAAGAAATCAAAAGAATATCTTGTGAAATGTGAAAATTATATTAAATTTAAATATCAGCATCCAAAAATAAAGTCTAATTAAAACACAACCACAATCATTTTGCTATATATTGTCTATAACTCTTCACCCTAAAATGGCAGAGAAGAGTAGTTGAAAAAGAGACCATATATTCACAATATTTATGCACTGGCTCTTTACAGAAAATTTTGCTGATCCCTGGTAAATAGCACTCTTGCAATTTTGTGAAAGGGGGAGACAGCTGGTTTTGGGAAGGATTTGAGAGAATGACTTTTTTTTAATGAAAGACACTTGAACATTTTAAAATGTTAGAAAAGAGTCAGTAGAGAGGAACAGAAAGTTGAAAAATAGTTGAAAAAAATTAGATAGTGAGGAGGAGAAGGACCCAGAATAGATGAGAGAGCATTTAAAGACACAATGGTGTATCTGTCTTTTGGATCTTGGAAAGAAGGTAGTGATTGCAGTTACAGGTAAGCATGGAGATTTGGCAACAGAAAGAAGCTTCTGGTTTGATAAATATTTGATGTTGATGTGGAGGAAGGTATGTCCACTTTAAGTTTCCCTTTTTGCCCCTTTTGCAATAAAACGAGAATATGAAAATATACTAGTAGGGTCATAGTCTCATTCAAAGAATAAAATTCTGTGATCTTAAAAAATATCTACAATGGAAAGATAGGATATTTTTCAAAGTTTCAAATTTGTTCTAGCATAAATATTTTGAAAATAGAATATTCATAAGCCTGATCTTCTGGTTGAACTTTTCCATAAGTAACACAATATTTTAGGGAACAATAAAAGGTTTGTAGTGATAAAATGCCTTCCATGTGTTCTCAGTTCACTGATTTAGTGCCTGCTATGTTTCCTTTGTAGCACTCAACACTGAAAACTTCACTTAAAATTATTTTACAATAAATACTTTTATGTAAAGATTCTCATTTCCCATTCATTTTTAACATATTTTGATGAAAAAAAATACACTAAATGAATTTTTAAAAATGGCATCTCCCTGAATGCCTTCTGATAATGTAGCATAAATATTTAGAAGAAATAAAGATGAGAATTTAATTGGAGTTTTAAAAAAGAACAATTGAACCATGATGAGTTAATGTCTCTGTTACAGGAACTAGAAATAGTATTTTATTCTATTAAGAAGAGTGTGTTAGTTTGGCTTCAATGAGGAACAGAACCAAAATAGAATTACACATGCAAATATACAGGGGGGGGGAAAATCTGTGAAGAATAAAGTGGGAGGGAGCAGAAGCTGTTGGGGTGAGATTTCAGACCATGATTCAGGTGGAAGAGGAGTCAGAAGGAGAAGGATCACAAGATTACTGGACTGCAGTATAGTTTTATATTAGATTTTTAGGGCTGCCATAACAAAGTGCTATGGTTGACTGGCTTAAACAACAGAAATTTCTTCCTTCACAGTTGTGAAGGCTAGAAATACAAAATCAAGGTGTCAACAGAGTTAGTTTCTTCTAAGGCCTCTTTCCTTGACTTGTATATGGCAGCCTTCTTCCAGTGTTTTCACATGGTATTTCCTCTGGGTCTGTGTCCTAATCTCTTCTTACAGAGACTCCAGTCATTTTGTATTAGGGAAGACCCATATGACCTAATTTTACTTTAATTATCTCTTTAAAGACTCCATGTCCAAATATAGGGACATTTTGAGGTACAGTGGGTTAGGATTTGAACATATTGTGGGGAATGCAATTTAGCCCATAATGAGTGCTCAGAGAAGTTTAGCCAGACCAATGAGAAGCCAAATTTGTTGAAGTTTCCTGTTTGACAGAAAAGGGCCAGCATTAATACCCCTATCCTTCTCAGTCATTGCCTGGGAGCAGTCCCTGGGAAGAGTGGCATCAGCACAAATATAGTTTTCGATCCATAGGAGCAGCAGCTGAGGTCATCAGTAAATTGTGCTCCTCACAGCAGGAGATTTGACCAATGTGCTTTCATGGCTATCAAAGCAACAAATCTAGTATTTGTAAAGTGAAGGGCAATGTCTTAAGACCCTGCGTATTTGTTTTACAAAAATAAAGACATTGAATTGTCAATAATATTTTACTTTATTAAAATGGGCATTAATAATAGCAAAATTCATATTAAAGTTAAAAACATCCCAGACTCTTTCTAAATATTATAAAGTCTGAACTGTAATTTATAGAGTAGTATTGGAAAGGCTTACAGTCTATACATGCCTTTGGAATAGAGCAATGATCTGCACATTGACATAAGAATCTTGTTCAACAGAAGAATGAACCAAGGAATCCTGGCAGCTACCAGAAGCTGAAGGAAGCAAGGAAAGGACTTTCCCCTACTCCCCCAAGAGGGAACAAGACCCCTACTGATATCTTGATTGTGTCCCAGTGGTACTGATTCTAGACTTCTGGCCTCTAGAATTGTGAGAGAATAAATTTCTGTTATTAAGTCACCAAGTTGTGGTAATTTACAACAGCAGTCACAGGAAACTAATACAAAAGGTATAAAGCAAAATTTATTTTGAACAAACATTATTTTTAGTGCTCATCCTAAATGCAAGTTTTAACAGAGGTATGGTAAACTGCTTTTCAAAATAAAAATTTTTGTCAAAATGGTATGTCACTGACAAATGACATACTATTTAGAGAGAGTAAATTCATTCAATAAATATTTGTGGCAAAAAATACTTAAGGCATATAAGATTTCTAGCATAGAGCTTTGCATATCAAAGAGTTTATGAAATACTATTAGTTATTAGTCAAGATCATGAGAGATGAATAAAACTAGAGTCAAATTTATCATATTTCAAAGGAACCATAAATGTCATATATACATCATAAAACTCACAGTGACATGGCCAGTACCTTCTTTCTTGGTGTTAAACTTGGAACCCCAAATAATAATCAGCAATTTGATTGATAAGTAAATTAGAACAAAAAGAGTTAATTAGATGAAGTAAATATTTCTCATCACATCAAATTAGCCTGAGACATCATCTACACATTAGAATTATCTTGAGGATAGAACTTTACTTTCCTTGTTTAAGGCTTGCTCTCTCCTAAATAGCATTTAGATGTACCCTGCAACAGTTATTTCACTTAAAAAAAAATCCTCCATAGCTCCCAATGTCTCTTTATGATTAGCACAGTTGTTGTTGAAGTAGATATATTATTGCATTCTAGTCACAGTTAAGTCTAGTACCTTCAGGAGTGGATAACCTGGGTTCTAGTCCCACCCAGACCACTTCTTAAGCTTTTTAATATGGGAATCTTCTCTGCTTTTGTTTCCTTTTCTATAAATTGGGTATAGTAACTGGACCTATTTATTTTTGTGTAAATGTTTTGTAAAAGAATGAAAGGCATGTAAAGTGGTTATCATTGTACCTGGCATATAGTGGCTGATAAAAATGGCTACTATTGGTAAGACATAAAGTTTATTAGATTCCTGCTAGTTCTGAGTTATCCTGCTCCTTTATGCATTTCTGCTTATTGCCATGAATATTATTTTTATGTTGATTTTATAGTTCAGAAGTCAGGGGCAATTATATTTACAACTTGAGGAGATATCATATTTTAGCCTCTAAGAACTAAGGCACTTTTTGCAGATCTGTCACTTAATCCCAGACAGTAGTTATTAAGATTAGTAACAATTTATCTTATTATGCATTTTATGCATCTTTTGTCTCTCCATATTAGAATGTTGGCTCCCAAGGACAGGGTTCTTTGTTTTGTTTGCTGATATTTGCAAGCATACCGTAGGCACTCAATAGATATTTATTGAATGAATGACTGAGGAATATGGCATTAAATAAGTTCCAAATGGAATGCACATTAAAATTTCATAAGTCCTGTACCTAAAGAGTGACTTTTATTATCTAAAGAATACCAAATGGTAGATTCCTGAGTAGTACTGTTGATGCAGTCATGATGAAGACTTGTCTCATTTTCTAATATATCTAGTATTTCACATGTGGAAGAACTGGGAATTTAGAACACTTCACTTGCTTTGCTGAATTTTTGTTTGTAGGAAAAAGAATATTCACTCCTTGATCTTTTTATAATATAATCATCTTATTTGTAAAACAAACAAACAAAAAACTTTATTCAAATTTAGATAAATATTCTAGTCTGTGGAAATGCTAGGTGTTATGATTAATAGGTGAAAGTAGATGTGTGAAAGTTAATTCCCTTTCTGACTTTTACAATAGTTATGTTAAAGGTACATTTGAGAAAAGATCAAAATCATAGAAAGAAGAGGTCATTTCTGATTTAATAATTCAAAAGGACAAGGTAAAAATATAGATATTTTATCTAAGAAAAATAAATTACAAATGATTGCTAAATAAGATTTATTTTAAGAGAAAAGGATCATTTTCAATTTTGTTTTGTTTTATTTTTATTGAAACATAATGACAACAGATGAAAAATAGCAGTGCTCTGAAATGGATAATACAGGTATAATAATGTTATTACAATTT
The DNA here is from genome assembly GCF_008692025.1 of Phocoena sinus. Classification (NCBI taxonomy): domain Eukaryota; kingdom Metazoa; phylum Chordata; class Mammalia; order Artiodactyla; family Phocoenidae; genus Phocoena; species Phocoena sinus. The sequence continues at coordinate 92,736,199 of NC_045763.1, forward strand.
TACTCCCAGTATAGGATTGGAAATAACAGAGTAGGAGATTTTTAAAAGTTAGTTCTGGGAAAAATAATGAAAATTATTAAGTATGGTAGTAGATTTAGTATGAAGTATGGTATACTATGCATTTCAAAATTTTGTGTTTTTTTCAGAAAAATTCCTTCAGAATTTGTCTAGTATTATCTCTTGCCACATCTTTCAAAAGCCTGCTGATAATAATTATTGAATTACTTGCTACTTCTTAAGCATGCTTTGTCTTTTATTCCTGTGAATATGCTGTCTCTCCTGTCTGAAATACAACTGAAATGTTTCAATATCAAAGTCAAATACAAGTTCATTCATGAAGATACTACGACAACTTTGGCAGAATGTATCACTCGTTTCAGTTCCATACACTTACATGCTATGTGACTATGTGTCAGGCTCTGTGTTAGGAGCTGTGGCTATAAGATGGCAATGAGAATCTTTGCCTTTAAGAGAGTGTATCAGTCAGGCTTCACTCCGGGAAACAATAGCCCTTTTATTCAGTAGGTGTTTCATTCCAGATAACTTAAGTTACTGACTTACCGTTTTTATTCAGACCACCACCATCCATTCTTTAGTCATACTCTCATCTTCACTGCCTTTAAATTTAATGTCGCTAGAGAGCCAATCCAAGATTCCCTTTCTTGAGGATATGTTGTCTGCAATCATTTCTGTTATAAAAACTCTGTCAGGGCATAGTACAGGAAACAGAACCAACTCTAGGCATTCTATGTGGAAAGAGCAATTGAATATAGGAAACCATGCACTTATAAAGTCATTGGAAAGATGGAGTATTGGACTCAAGACTGCACCTCCTGAAATGATTTCCGATAAAGTACAGAACTGATCTGCCAGGTTGCTGTTCATTCTGATAAGATCAGAAAGGTGGGGAATGGGGAGCATGGCCCTGGAACACCACTTGGGTTCTAACACACTCAGTTGTAGCTATGATACAGAGATCAGGAATTTGGGATCAGGAAGCCACTGCAATCCTCCTGCAACTGCATCTCAATCCTATGGAATCGGTAGCTGAGATTTAAAGTCTGGCTTCTGCCTCTGCCCAAACTATATTTCAACACTTGCAAAGATAAAAACTGGAAACTAGAACACTGCTGCACAGTAACTTCTTGCTTGCCAGGAGAAAATAGTGAAAGAAACATAAAGATGATTTCTACTTTATCTTCCTTTAAATTTCATAAAAATGCAACTTAAAACATGACAGAATCTAATCTGAATCCAGAAACATACCTAAGTCTGCAAGGCAGGAAGATACACTAGAAGAGGTGGAAAAGGACCATATTCACCACAAGGATTTTACACTTTTGCATGTAACATAACCAAAAATATTATGGAAGGTGGTAAAATAGAAATTGGCACAGTGTGTTATAAAAAAGCAAAGGAAGAATCCTCAGTTTAGCAAGGTTTCTTAGAAGAAATAAACCTTAAATGAATCATGAAGGAAGAGCAAAAACAAAATGAGTTAGGCAAAGTATGTAAAGGGCATACCAGAAACAGGAAGCCAGAAAGGTGCAATGCAGATGATGCTTGTGATCTATCACCAAAATATTGGTAATAGGTGATAAAGGTGAGGGTCGAGAAAAACACATCCACATAAGGGAAGTCTCCTGTATCCTGCTAAGGTGCTTGGGCTGCATTCTGTGTATAATGGAGAGCTATCAAAGGTCTTTACATCTAGTGTAACAATCAGATTTGTATTATATAGACTATTTTGGCAGTAATATGGAAAAGAGATTAAACAGCTGGTTGGTGGGAGGAGACCAGAGGCAAGAGGAACAATTATTACATGCTAGCAGCTTTCCAGATGAGAGATAATGAAGCTTAAACTAGGTCATTTTGTGTAGCGCTAACACTTAACACATTTGATTTTAATTATGTGTGTATTTTTCTCTCCAGAAGATTGCAAAATTCTCATTGAATGAAGCAGGTCTTATTGAACATTTGTCCTCAGTATTTAGTAGAGTGATAGGGACATGTTAATCTAACCAGTTAATCAGATTGACTTGAATTTAAGATTACTCAAAGAAAGTGTTCGTCAAAACCATATTACGGGGCTTCCCTGGTGGTGCAGTGGTTGAGAGTCCCCCTGCCAATGCAGGGGACACGGGTTCGTGCCCCGGTCCGGGAAGATCCCACATGCCGCGGAGCGGCTGGGTCCGTGAGCCATGGCTGCTGAGCCTGCGCGTCCGGAGCCTGTGCTCTGCAACGGGAGAGACCACAACAGTGAGAGGCCCGTGTACCGCAAACAAAACAAAACAAAACATATTAGATATGGAATTAAGACGGCAAGATTTTCGTGTCTAACTATGATTTTTTCCTTTCTTCAACAAAATCCTAGGTGGGGAATGGAAAAGGAAATTAGTAAATTGCATAGAATTGTTACAATTCTGCTTTCAAAAAAGATGTTTCTTAAAGTAATTATTGTAAATTAATATAATTTAAAAGAGTGATATATTATGTCAAATTTTTCATATTTTTTCTTCTAAGAGTTCTATTTGTAGGCTTACTATATCTGAGATTATATGAGTGGCTTTCTCCTGATTGATGCTTTGACTGGGGGCAACTAATTTAGTCTCTGTTCCTTATTACCAAATCTGAAAATTACCAAGTCAATGAACTACTCATTGTCTAATGCTTGAATTTTCTCAACTGAAATGGAAACCTATACACCTACAAAATATTCTTGTTACACTGTAATATCAATAAATGTATTTAGTTAGTATATTGAAAGTGACAGTGGTAATTGGTTGTTTTTGAAGAAAATGATCTGGACGTTTTTACAAGGATTTTATCACCTGTCTTCATAGCTAAGAAAGTGAAATGAATAGGACATGTGTTGCTAGGATTTTAAGAAGCAACTGTGAAAAATGACAGAATGTGAATAAAGATAGATGGTTGGAAGGTAAATGGTAATGAACCATGGGAAAAAGGAAAGTGGAAGAAGAGTCACATTCCTTAGACTATTCTCCCTTACCTTTTCCTCTTTTCCTATAACAATTTGGAAACTTGGTTTAAATTTTTTTTCATAAAATCTTTTATTATATGTCAACTCAAAAATAATTTAATTTAATTATAGAAGCATGTTTAGTTATGCTTATTTTGCAGTTACAAATGTATGCTACTGATACATTATTTGAGCTTTGTTATTTCTTAGATATGTTATTAGAAAAAAATTAATTTAAGTCTTTTTTGTCTTTCCACATCCACACTTAGCATGATGCCCTACAAGTGGTGTTTTTTAGTAGCATCAATTTTTAGATAACATCAGAAAGGGCATATCTAGGAAACAGATTAATTTTGTTTTAGAGTTATTCTTTCCTGTCTCCTCTTCTCAGATCTAGGCCTTGGGCATCTACTAATGTTCATTCATCCCTGGCCTGAGACTTTCACAATCTAGAAGCAGCGTGAGGTTTTGTAAAGTGTGATGTAAAGAGAATCAGAAAGCTTAAATTTGAATCATATGTCCTTCAATTAATAACAGCTTTACGTTATAGGCAAGTCATTAACATTCGTTGATATCCTTATCTGTAAGGAATCATACTTGCTTTTTGAATTTTGTATGGGGAGATAATTATATTATTACTTATACCTACCATGATGCAATCTTATTATGTTCCTGCCTCTGTGGTAAATACTTTACACATCTTATTTTTTTTTTTTTTTTTTTTTTTTTTTAGGTTGCTTAATATTTTTTTTTTTTTTTTTTTTTTTTTTTTTTTTAAACATCTTTATTGGGGTATAATTGCTTTACAATGGTGTGTTAGTTTCTGCTTTACAACAAAGTGAATCAGCTATACATATACATATGTTCCCATATGTCTTCACTCTTGCGTCTCCCTCCCTCCCACTCTCCCCATCCCACCCTTCCAGGCTGTCCCAAAGCACCGAGCTAATATCCCTGTGCCTTGCGGCTGCTTCCCCCCAGCTATCTACCTTACTACGTTTGTTAGTGTGTATATGTCCATGACTCTCTCTCGCCCTGTCAAAACTCACCCTTCCCCCTCCCCATATCCTTAAGTCCGTTCTCCAGTAGGTCTGCCTCTTTATTCCTATCTTACCCCTAGGTTCTTCATGACATTTTTTTCCCTTAAATTCCATATATATGTGTTAGCATACGGTATTTGTCTTTTTCTTTCTGACTTACTTCACTCTGTATGACAGATTCTAGGTCTATCCATCTCATTACAAATAGCTCAATTTCATTTCTTTTTAAGGCTGAGTAATATTCCATTGTGTATATGTGCCACATCTTCTTTATCCATTCATCCGATGATGGGCGCTTAGGTTGTTTCCTTGTCCTGGCTATTGTAAATAGAGCTGCAATGAACATTTTGGTACATGACTCTCTTTGAATTTTGGTTTTCTCAGGGTATATTCCAAGTAGTGGGATTGCTGGGTCATATGGTAATTCTATTTGTAGTTTTTTAAGGAACCTCCATACTGTTCTCCACAGTGGCTGAACCAATTCACATTCCCACCAGCAGTGCAAGAGTGTCCCCTTTTCTCCACACCCTCTCCAGCATTTATTGTTTCTTGATTTTTTGATGATGGCCATTCTGACTGGTGTGAGATGATATCTCATTGTAGTTTTGATTTGCATTTCTCTAATGATTAATGATGTTGAGCATTCTTTCATGTGTTTGTTGGCAGTCTGTATATCTTCTTTGGAGAAATGTCTATTTAGGTCTTCTGCCCATTTTTGGATGGGGTTGTTTGTTTTTTTGTTATTGAGCTGCATGAGCTGCTTGTAAATTTTGGAGATTAATCCTTTGTCAGTTGCTTCATTTGCAAATGTTTTCTCCCATTCTGAGGGTTGTCTTTTGGTCTTGGTTATGGTTTCCTTTGCTGTGCAAAAGCTTTGAAGTTTCATTAGGTCCCATTTGTTTATTTTTGTTTTTATTTCCATTACTCTAGGAGGTGGGTCAGAAAGGATCTTGCTGTGATTTATGTCATAGAGTGTTCTTCCTATGTTTTCTTCTAAGAGTTTGATAGTTTCTGGCCTTACATTTAGGTCTTTAATCCATTTTGAGCTTATTTTTGTGTATGGTGTTAGGGAGTGATCTAATCTCATACTTTTACATGTACCTGTCCAGTTTTCCCAGCACCATTTATTGAAGAGGCTGTCCTTTCTCCACTGTACATTCCTGCCTCCTTTATCAAAGATAAGGTGTCCATATGTGCGTGGGTTTATCTCTGGGCTTTCTATCCTGTTCCACTGATCTATCTTTCTGTTTTTGTGCCAGTACCATACTGTCTTGATTACTGTTGCTTTGTAATATAGTCTGAAGTCAGGGAGCCTGATTCCTCCAGCTCCTTTTTTCGTTCTAAAGATTGCTTTGGCTATTCGGGGTCTTTTGTGTTTCCATACAAATTGCGAAATTTTTTGTTCTAGTTCTGTGAAAAATGCCAGTGGTAGTTTGATAGGGATTGCATTGAATCTGTAGATTGCTTTGGGTAGTAGAGTCATTTTCACAATGTTGATTCTTCCCATCCAAGAACATGGTATATCTCTCCATCTATTTGTATCATCTTTAATTTCTTTCATCAGTGTCTTATAATTTTCTGCATACAGGTCTTTCGTCTCCTTAGGTAGGTTTATTCCTAGATATTTTATTCTTTTTGTTGCAATGGTAAATGGGAGTGTTTTCTTGATTTCACTTTCAGATTTTTCATCATTAGTATATAGGAATGCCAGAGATTTCTGTGCATTAATTTTGTATCCTGCTACTTTACCAAATTCATTGATTAGCTCTAGTAGTTTTCTGGTAGCATCTTTAGGATTCTCTATGTATAGTATCATGTCATCTGCAAACAGTGACAGCTTTACTTCTTCTTTTCCGATTTGGATTCCTTTTATTTCCTTTTCTTCTCTGATTGCTGTGGCTAAAACTTCCAAAACTATGTTGAATAAGAGTGGTGAGAGTGGGCAACCTTGTCTTGTTCCTGATCTTAGTGGAAATGCTTTCAGTTTTTCACCATTGAGGATGATGTTTGCTGTGGGCTTGTCATATATGGCTTTTATTATGTTTAGGAAAGTTCCCTCTATACCTACTTTCTGGAGGGTTTTTATCATAAATGGGTGTTGAATTTTGTCGAAAGCTTTCTCTGCATCTATTGAGATGATCATATGGTTTTTCTCCTTCAATTTGTTAATATGGTTTATCACATTGATAGATTTGCGTATATTGAAGAATCCTTGCATTCCTGGAATAAACCCCACTTGATCATGGTGTATGATCCTTTTAATGTGCTGTTGGATTCTGTTTGCTAGTATTTTGTTGAGGATTTTTGCATCTATGTTCATCAGTGATATTGGCCTGTAGTTTTCTTTCTTTGTGACATCCTTGTCTGGTTTTGGTATCAAGGTGATGGTGGCTTCGTAGAAGGAATTTGGGAGTGTTCCTCCCTCTGCTATATTTTGGAAGAGTTTGAGAAGGATAGGTGTTAGCTCTTCTCTAAACGTTTGATAGAATTCACCTGTGAAGCCATCTGGTCCTGGGCTTTTGTTTGTTGGAAGGTTTTTAATCACAGTTTCAATTTCAGTGCTTGTGATTGGTCTGTTCATATTTTCTATTTCTTCCTGATTCAGTCTTGGCAGGTTGTGCATTTCTAAGAATTTGTCCATTTCTTCCAGATTGTCCATTTTATTGGCATAGAGTTGCTTGTAGTAATCTCTCATGATTTTTTTTATTTCTGCAGTGTCAGTTGTTACTTCTCCTTTTTCATTTCTAATTCTATTGATTTGAGTCTTCTCCCTTTTTTTCTTGATGAGTCTGGCTAGTGGTTTATCTATTTTGTTTATCTTCTCAAAGAACCAGCTTTTAGTTTTATTGATCTTTGCTATTGTTTCCTTCATTTCTTTTTCATTTATTTCTGATCTGATTTTTATGATGTCTTTCCTTCTGCTAGCTTTGGGGTTTTTTTGTTCTTCTTTCTCTAATTGCTTGAGGTGCAAGGTTAGGTTGTTTATTTGAGATGTTTCCTGCTTCTTAAGGTGGGCTTGTATTGCTATAAACTTCCCCCTTAGAACTGCTTTTGCTGCATCCCATAGGTTTTGGGTCGTTGTGTCTCCATTGTCATTTGTTTCTAGGTATTTTTTTATTTCCTCTTTGATTTCTTCAGTGATCACTTCATTATTAAGTAGTGTATTGTTTAGCCTCCATGTGTTTGTACTTTTTACAGATCTTTTCCTGTAATTGATATCTAGTCTCATGGCGTTGTGGTCGGAAAAGATACTTGATACAATTTCAGTTTTCTTAAATTTACCAAGGCTTGATTTGTGACCCAAGATATGATCTATCCTGGAGAATGTTCCATGAGCACTTGAGAAAAATGTGTATTCTGTTGTTTTTGGATGGAGTGTCCTATAAATATCAATTAAGTCCATCTTGTTTAATGTATCATTTAAAGCTTGTGTTTCCTTATTTATTTTCATTTTGGATGATCTGTCCATGGGTGAAAGTGGGGTGTTAAAGTCCCCTACTATGAATGTGTTACTGTTGATCTCCCCTTTTATGGTTGTTAGTATTTGCCTTATGTATTGAGGTGCTCCTATGTTGGGTGCATAAATATTTACAATTGTTATATCTTCTTCTTGGATCGATCCCTTGATCATTATGTAGTGTCCTTCTTTGTCCCTTTTAATAGTCCTTATTTTAAAGTCTATTTTGTCTGATATGAGAATTGCTACTCCAGCTTTCTTTTGGTTTCCATTTGCATGGAATATCTTTTTCCATCCCCTTACTTTCAGTCTGTATGTGTCTCTAGTTCTGAAGTGGGTCTCTTGTAGACAGCATATATAAGGGTCTTGTTTTTGTATCCATTCAGCCAATCTGTGTCTTTTGGTGGGAGCATTTAGTCCATTTACATTTAAGGTAATTATTGATATGTATGTTCCTATTTCCATTTTATATATTGTTTTGGGTTCGCTACTATAGGTCATTTCCTTCTCTTGTGTTTCGTGTCTAGAGAAGTTCCTTTAGCATTTGTTGTAAAGCTGGTTTGGTGGTGCTGAACTCTCTCAGCTTTTGCTTGTCTGTAAAGGTTTTAATTTCTCCATCAAATGTGAATGAGATCCTTGCTGGGTAGAGTAGTCTTGGTTTCAGGCTATTCTCCTTCATCACTTTCAGTATGTCCTGCCACTCCCTTCTGGCTTGTAGGGTTTCTGCTGAGAGATCAGCTGTTAACCTTATGGGGATTCCCTTGTGTGTTATTTGTTGTTTTTCCCTTGCTGCTTTTAATATGCTTTCTTTGTATTTAATTTTTGACAGTTTGATTAATATGTGTCTTGGCATGTTTCTCCTTGTATTTATCCTGTATGGGACCCTCTGTGCTTCCTGGACTTGATTAACTATTTCCTTTCCCATATTAGGGAAGTTTTCAACTATAATCTCTTCAAATATTTTCTCAGTCCCTTTCTTTCTTTCTTCTTCTTCTGGAACCCCTATAATTCGAATGTTGGTGCGTTTCATGTTGTCCCAGAGGTCTCTGAGACTGTCCTCAGTTCTTTTCATTCTTTTTTCTTTATTCTGCTCTGCAGTAGTTATTTCCACTACTTTATCTTCCAGGTCACTTATCCGTTCTTCTGCCTCAGTTATTCTGCTATTGATCCTATCTAGAGTGATTTTAATTTCATTTATTGCATTGTTCATCGTTGCTTGTTTCATCTTTAGTTCTTGTAGGTCCTTGTTAACTGTTTCTTGCATTTTGTCCATTCTACTTCCAAGATTTCGGATCATCCTTACTATCATTATTCTGAATTCTTTTTCAGGTAGATTGCCTATTTCCTCTTCATTTGTTAGGTCTGGTGGGTTTTTATCTTGCTCCTTCATCTGCTGTGTGTTTTTCTGTCTTCTCATTTTGCTTATCTTACTGTGTTTGGGGTCTCCTTTTTGCAGGCTGCAGGTTCGTAGTTCCCGTTGTTTTTGATGTCTGTCTCCAGTGGCTAAGGTTGTTTCAGTGGGTTGTGTAGGCTTCCTGGTGGAGGGGACTAGTGCCTGTGTTGTGCTGGATGAGGCTGGATCTTGTCTCTCTAGTGGGCAGGTTCACGTCTGGTGGTGTGTTTTGGGGTGTCTGTGGCCTTATTATGATTTTAGGCAGCCTCTCTGCTAATGGGTGGGGTTGTGTTCCTGTTTTGCTAGTTGTTTGGCATAGGTTGTCCAGCACTATGGCTTGCTGGTCGTTGAGTGAAGCTGGGTGCTGGTGTTAAGATGGAGGTCTCTGGGATATTTCCACCGTTTAATATTATGTGGAGCTGGGAGGTCTCTTGTTGACCAGTGTCCTGAAGTTGGCTCTCCTACCTCAGAGGCAGAGCCCTGACTCCTGGCTGGAGCACCAAGAGCCTTTCATCCACACAGCTCAGAATAAAAGGGAGAAAAAGTAGGGAGAATTAGTAGAAGTATGAGTAAAGAAAGAGGGAAAGGAGGAAAGGAAGGAAGGAAGAAAGAAGCAAAGAAGGAAAGAAAGGAGGGAGGGAGGGAGGGAGGGAGGAAGGAAGGAAGGAGGGAAAGAAGGAAAAAAAGACAGAAAGAAAGATGATACAGTAAAAATAAAATAAAGTATAATATAGTTATTGAATTAAAAAATATTTAGAAAAAAAAAAAAGGGACGGATAGAACCTTAGGACAAATGTTGGAAGCAAAGCTATACAGAGAAAATCTTACACAGAAGCATACACATACACCTTCACAAAAAGAGGTAAAGGGGGAAAAATCATAAATCCTGCTCCCTGAGACCACCTCCTCAATTTGGGGTGATTCGTTGTCTAAAGGAGGGAGGGAAGGAAGGAAAGAAAGAAAGAACGAAGGTAAAGTATAATAAAGTTATTACAATTAAACTTAATTATTAAGAAAAAGAATTTTTAAAAAAAAGTCATGGACGGATATAGCCCTAGGACAAATGGTGGAAGCTAGAGTATACAGACTAGATGTCACACAGAAGCATACACGTACACATTCACAAAAAGAGGAAAAGGGAAAAAAAATCATAGATCTCGCTCCTAAATTCCACCTCTTCAATTTGGGATCATTCCTTGTCTATTCAGGTATTCCACAGATGCAGGGTATATCAAGTTGATTGTGGAGCTTTAATCCGCTGCTTCTGTGGCTGCTGGGAGAGATTTCCCTTTCTCTTCTTTGTTCTCACAGCTCACAGGAGCTCAGCTTTGGATTTGGCCCTGCCTCTTGCGTGTAGGTCGCTGGAGGGCGTCTGTTTTTTCGCTCAGACAGGACGGGGTTAAAGGAGCCGCTGATTCGGGGCCTCCGGCTCACTCAGGCCGGGGGTTGGGGGATGGGGGAAGGAGGGGCACTGCGTGCGGGGCCGGCCTGCGGCGGCAGAGGCAGCGTAACGTTGCGGCAGAGGCCGGCGTGACGTTGCACCAGCCTGAGGCCCGCCGTGCGCTGTCCCGGGGAAGTTGTCCCTGGATCCCGGGAACCTGGCAGTGGCGGGCTGCACAGGCTCCGCGGAAGAGGGGTGTGGAGAGTGACCTGTGCTCGCACACAGGCCCCTTGGTGGCGGCAGCAGCAGCCTTAGCGTCTCCCGCCCGTCTCTGGGGTCCGCGGTTTTAGCCGCGGCTCGCGCCAGTCTCTGGGGTTTGCGCTTTCAGCCGCGGCTCGCGCCCGTCTCGGGGGCTCGCGCCCTCAGCCGCGGCTCGCGCCCGTCTCTGGGGTTCGCGCTTTTAGCCGCGGCTCGCGCCCGTCTCTGGAGTTCCTTTAAGCAGCGCTCTTAAACCCCTCTCCTCGCGCACCAGGAAACAAAGAGGGAAGAAAAAGTCTCTTGCCTCTTCGGCCGGTGCAGGCTTTTCCCCGAACTCCCTCCCGGCTAGTCGTGGTGCACTAACCCCTTCAGGCTATGTTCAAGCCGCCAACCCCAGTCCTCTCCCTGAGCTCCGTCCAAAACCAAAACCCGAGCCTCAGCTCGCAGCCCCGCCCGCCCCGGCGGGTGAGCAGACAAGCCACTCGGGCTGGTGAGTGCTGGTCGGCACCGATCGTCTGTGCAGGAATCTCCCCGCTTTGCCCTCCGCACCCGTCGCTGTGCACTACTCCGTGGTCCCGAAACTCCCCCCTCTGCCTCCCGCAGTCTCCGCCCGCGGAGGGGCTTCCTAGTGTGTGGAAACTTTTCCTCCTTCACAGCTCCCTCCCACTGGTGCAGGTGCCGTCCTTATTCTTTTGTCTCTGTTTTTTCTTTTGCCCTACCCAGTTACGTGGGGAGTTTCTTGCCTTTTGGGAGGTCTGAGGTCTTCTGCCAGCCTTCAGTAGGAGTTCTGTAGGAGTTGTTCCACGTGTGGATGTATTTCTGGTGTATCCGTGGGGAGGAAGGCGATCTCCGCGTCTTACTCTTCCGCCATCTTCCTGCTTAATCTACACATCTTATTTAACTCTCACAACAATTATGTAAGAATGGTATCTTTTTACACACGCATTGTGGATGAGAAAACTGACGCTCATAGGTTAGTTACATTGTCTCAAGTCACAGATCTAGTAAATATTAGACATGGAACTTTAGACCAGTTCACTCCAAAGCCCATGCTTGTAACACTATGCTGTATATAATGAAAACTAGCTAATGCAATATAAAAACATGAGCTTTTTATAAACATTGACCTGCAGCCCTGAAGTTTTCTTTACCTTGCTGTACACAAAATATATGCACTGAATTTTCTCTTATATTTCTTCTCTACCTCTAATTAAATAATTATTTTGCTCTATAACTTGTTCTAAATTTAGAGAAAATTTCTCTATATCTTTTCAGGTCACAACTAGCTAATCTGATAAACTAAAAAACAAAAAAGTAAGAAGTAAAATAGACCCTTTAGCAATGTGTAGCACGTTTTAAAGCATATATCACATTTTTAAGCAAGCGGCACATTTTAAGCATGTAGCCCATTTTTAGGAAAATACCCCCATTTTGGTCAATGGAGTCATTGTTAGAAATTTCAGGTAACATGGAAACGAAAATAGATAGCATCATCTCATGATGATGAAACAGATATTTTGAGACAGTTAGAGAGCAGTGATGCTTTTTGAAATGTACCCTTTAGATAAATACTGGGTAAATTAGGTATTGATAGCTACTTCTTTTGGTAACTGAAGTTTGATGTAGTATAGCCTTATCCTTCAGAAGTTCATAGTCAAGGGAAGAGACAGGGAAAGGAGAAAAGAGATATGTATTTATAGAAATTCAAGGGATGAACGGGGTCAAGTTGCTGTGAGAGGACAATGAAGAAAAAATTTATCAGGGAAAGCTTTTGCTGAAGGGTAACATTTGGGTTAAACTATGCTGGCTAAATAGGGTTTTGTAAAGGACATTCTGGCAGTTCTGTACGCTTGGCATGTGCAAAGCTTTTACAAGGTATCTAGTGCTTAGGAAAATGGACAGTTCCTGGGATGACTGCTCAAGAGAGTGGCCAGTATTATTTAGTTCCATATAGTTTAGAATTCTTTGAAAATAAATGAGTGTAAGCAAAAAATGGTAGAATATGAGGTTCACATAAGACCATATAGACCTCTGTAGTGTCCTAAAAAGAAAATGGAACTTATTAATTTTAATTAATAAAGGTGATATTCTGGAATTTACAGTTTAGAAAGATCACCCTATCACAAATTTGGATGAAAAAACTAGAAATATGGTAAATTGTTTTTGCACTAATTATTATTTACCATGTGTCAGATATTGTAACAGTAATTTATAATGGCCAGTTCCTTAAATCATCAAAACAAATTATGAAGCAACGATATTCTCCTTTTTGTAGATAAGAAAACTGAGAATCATCAAAGCTGATTTACAGAGCTATGGTAAGGTAATTGTGGGTTCAAGAATCACACCAAACTCTTACACCAAAGACATTCTCTTTTATTTTTTGACTTTGTGTCAAAGCAATAATCAAAGACTTAATAAATGAATAAACTAGATCTACCACTTTAAGGATAGCAAACAAGGCAACGGATTTGAAAGATGTGAATAAAATTTGAATACAATTTGGCAATTTTCTTCACGAACAGAATTATATAACCTCTAAAGGACCATTGCTTCATGTAAAAATAATAACTCTATCTTCAAAAATTTGGTAGAGAACAAAATGGAATTACTTGAAAGTACTTTGATCTCAAAGATAACTTTTGAAAATCTCTGGGTATAAAAAGCAAATAGAAGGCTTAAAACAATAAATTGTAACTGAACATAGAGGCAAATCCTGAGCATAAATTGAATAGTTAGGTCAGGAGTGTGATTAATCAGTCTGAAGTGCACTCTAAAAAAGACATTAATAATGACTAATAAAAATGGTTACCAAGCACTTTCAAATACAAGGTGCCATATACAAGTTTAATAATGATGATCACCATTACAACAATATGTTTCAATTGCATAGCACTTCTCATCTAAGGAGTTCAGAGAATTATGGAGATATTAACACCTTAATTCTGGCAACATCCTGAACAGGCAACAAATATTCAATATTTACAGAGAATAATGAAATGATCCAAACTCCTAGAAGACATGATAAAACCACAGCAATAACCTTACATTTTTAATTTCTTCTTATATATGTCTTAAAACAGAGAGAACAACCTTTATAAAATATTGGCATGAAAAACATCCAGTTTAGTCATTTTTCCTTAATGTTTTCCTTTTTTCTTTCAACTTTATTATGAAAAATTTCAAACATACAGGGAAAAAAATGAATAGAATAATACACACCTCTCTGCATATCACCTACTAATTAACATTCTCTCTACACACATATATCTTTGCTGATCCATTAAAAAGTAGTTGCAGAAATCTAAACCTTGCATCCCCCCAATATTTCAGCACACATATCTCCAGAATAAGAGTATTTAACATAACCACACTTTCATTATCATACATACAGAAATTATGCCTTATTTTGCCTACTTAGTGCTTCATGATCTTGCTATATTGACCAAAACTGATTGAATTAGCAATGATAATGCAGTAAAGAAAACCATCTACAGGCTAGGTGCAAGAAGTCCAGTAACATATAAGGAGACCTGGTATTAAGTATTCTACCTATTAGAAAAAATTCAATAAAGTACAATCTTGAAAAATGTAGAATGTAAGTACACAAAAAGAGGACAGCTGATGCAGAAGTAGATTAGAGAAAAACCCAGAGTTGAAGCAAAGGAAGTATATAGTGTAGCAGATTTAGAAAAACCAGAGGTAAGAGGAGCTGGGTCACAATGTCACTAGAGTAGTAAGCACTAGGTGTCCACTAGACAAATAGGTTGGGTCACCAGAGCCATGGCTGAGTTAGTGAAATTACTGCTGATCCACAACAATTGCTGTTGAATCCAAAATAGCAGTGGTTATTGCTTTGAATCTTCATGAGAACTGCTTGGCTCTTGATACACTTTCTTTGTTTCCTTCCATACATTTTGTCTTTATCTACTAATAAACCACATCACTGGAAAAAAACCTGAGTATACCTATTTTTCCTTGTGACCTGAAAGTCACAAATTAAAACAAATTCCTCAATATTCTCTGGTTTCACACACTTTCAGCTGCTGTGTCTTATTTTGCCTGACCAAGAAGTGAAAACCTGATAGCAGTTTCCCTAATTCTGGCCTTCAAATAGAGGAGATATGACACTGATTTATTTATTAAATATTTATTAAGGAATTAATTATATTCCAGGAGCTTTGCTCTGGGGAGGATATCATCCATGTTTAATAGGGGAAACAATCAAATTGTTATAACTAATAATATAATCTCTAATGTGCTATAATAGATGATGAATTTAAGGCTGTGACATCAACAATAGGGTAGATAACACTTCTTTAGTGGGAGAGGGTTAATAGAAGCCATAACATTTATGCTAGAGTTAACGTAAATATGTAGTAAATAAGGAGTAAAAAGAGACTTTTGGGTGGAGGGATATTATAGCTATGGGGTTATAAAAGAGCCATATTATTTTAGAGAATGATGGAAAACTGGCTAGCCAAGAAGTGATGACACTAAGAAAAACAGAGGTTTCAAGTTACTTTAATTTGACTGGATGATAGAGCTATGCTAAAAAGAGACCTAATATTTTAGGTCATTTGTACAAAAACTGCTTTGACTGTGAAGTGTTTCAAACTACTTTTTATTCAATAGCTGGCCATGTATTTAGACAAAGTGTGTCCATTTTTTTCTGTAATTGAAATCAAATGAATTGTTTCACATTAGTGGATATATTTTTGTTTATACTAAACATGTTTATTTTTAACATAATGTTTATGACCTCTTATAGATTTAACTGGTTTCAATTGACTCTATCTAAAGTAATATGTTAATGGTTTTGATTAAAATTTCAAATGATACAGAGAAAGAAACATATTGTTAAACATGACCTTTTGTACCTTAAGATTTTGGATGGCGATTCCAAAGAGGAGTGGGGATTAAATATTCTCACATGCCAAAGAGAAGTCTCAGATAATCTATCATCGTGGTGACACTAAACTGCTTCTGAGACATGTAGTCCTGCACCCACCTCCAGGTTATATAAGGGGAGAAAGAATAATCAAGAAAGAAATAATGAGAATTTCTTTTGCGAGTTTGGTTGGAATGCTATGAGTTTAAAGGTGTGTATCCCTTTTTCCCACTACCCAACCTGACATTCATCTTAAAGCAAATGGGGCAAGAGGAGTTTGAAGAGAATGGCTCTTAGAATATAAAATCTGTTCTCTGGAATTCAGAAGCACCAAGACTCTTAGTAGAAAAGTCTATAAAGGACAGAAATAGTTGGAACTGCCCCTGTTAGGAGAACAAGAGGGAAGGGCTGAGATTCAAGAGTTTGGCAGAAAAAAATACTATGTTTTCTCATGGGTCAGAGTAAATATTATGGAAGTGTTTGAGTGTTTGAGCATGGATTATCTTGAATGGACCCTATCCATAATTTCAGCCCTACCAGAGCAAGGGTTAGAGCTATAAAAAGGAACAGTTAGTGGAGTCTTAGGCAATCAGTTGGATAATTGTGCTACATAATGGTGCAAAGAAAATTGTTGATAGGTGCCTGTGAAGAATCCCAAAACTGTTGCCTGAGAGTAACAGCATTAGCAGTTAAGAATTAATATAGCCTTAATCTTAGTGTCTAGTAGGGAACTGACAACAAATGAAACTGGGGACCTACTGTTGCAGCCCCAGCAGCACGCCATCACAAGGCATCATTACAAAGTAGAACATAGAAGGCCTGGAGGACAACGCCTGGCTAGAGGACTGAGCAGAGTGCAGAAGGCTGGCCACCCTGTGCCTTTGGACTAGAGAATTTAACCCATCTGCATGTAAGGGTCTTGGAACTCCAGCTGAGTGTCAGGCCTGAGCCTCTGAGGTAGGAGAGCTGAGTTCAGGACATTGGACAACCAAAGACCTCCCATCCCCATGCAATATCAATTGGCGAGAGCTCTTCCACAGACCTCTGTCTCAATGCTAAGACCCAGCTCCACCCAAAGACCATCAAGCTCCAGTGCTGGACATGCCATGCAAAACAACTAGCAAGACAGGAACGCAACCCCACCCATTAGCTGGGAGGCTGCCTAAAATCATAATAATGTCATAGACACCCCAAAAGGCAGCACTGGACATGGTCCTCCTCACCAGAAAGACAAGATCCAGCCCCATCCACAAGAACACAGGCAACAGTCCCCTCCACCAGTAAGCCTACATGACCCACTGAACCAACCTTACCCACTGGGGGCAGACACCAAAAACAACAAGAACTACAGACCTGCAGCCTGTTAAAGGAGACACCAAACAGTAAGTTAAGAAAAATAAGAAGACAGAGAAATACACAGCAGATGAAAGAGCAAGGTAAAAACCCACCAGGCCAAACAAATGAAGAGGAAATAGGCAGTCTGCCTGAAGAAGAATTCAGAATAACGATAGTAAAGATGGTCCAAAATCTTGGAAATGCGATGGAGAAAATGCAAGAAACATTTAACAAGGACCTAGAAGAACTAAAGAGCAAAAAAACAATGATGAACAACACAATAAATGAAATGAAAAATTCTCTAGAAGGAATCAATAGCAGAATAAATGAGGCAGAAGAACGGATAACTGATGAGGAAGATAAAATAGTGGAAACAACTACAGCAGAGCAGAATAAAGAAAAAAGAATGAAAAGAATTGAGGACAGTCTCAGAGACTTCTGGGACAACATTAAACACACCAACATTCGAATTATAGGGGTCCCAAAAGAAGAACAGAAAAAGAAAGGGATTGAGAAAATATTTGAAGAGATTATAGGTGAAGACTTCCCTAATATGGTAAAGGAAGTAGTCAATCAAGTCCAGGAAATGCAGAAAGTCCCATAATCCTTCGATAAATCCAAGGAGAAACACTCCAAGACACATATTAATCAAACCATCAAAAATTAAATACAAAGACAAAATATTAAAAGCAACAAGGGGAAAGCAACAAATAAGGGAATCCATACAAGGGAATCCCCATAAGGTTAATAGCTGATCTTTCAGAAGGAACTCTGCAAGCCAGAAAACAGTGGCAGGACATATTTAAAGTGATGAAAAGGAAAAAAACTACAACCAAGATTACTCTACCCACCAAGGATCTCATTCAGTTTCGACAGAGAAATTAAAAACTTTGGAGACAAGCAAAAGTTAAGAGAATTCAGCACCACCAAATCAGTTTTACAACAAATGTTAAAGGAACTTGTCTAGGCAGGAAACACAAGAGAAGGAAAAGACCTACAATAACAAACCCAAAACAATTAAGAAAATGGTAATAGGAACATACATATCAATAATTACCTTAAATGTAAATGGATTAAATGCTCCAGCCAAATGACACAGATTGGCTGAATGGATATAAAAACAAGACCCATATATATGCTGTCTACAAGAGATCCACTTCAGACCTAGGGACACATACAGACTGAAAGTGAGGGGATAGAAAAAGATATTCCATGTAAATGGAAACCAAAAGAGAGCTGAAGTAGCAATTCTCATATTAGAGAAAATAGACTTTAAAATAAAGACTATTACAAGAGACAAAGAAGGACACTAATTAATGATCAAAGGATCAATCCAAGAAGAAGATATAAAAGTTGTAAATATTTATGTGCCCAATATAAGAGCACCTCAATACGGAAAATGCTAGGAGCCATAAAAGGGGAAATTGACAGTAACACAATAATACTAAGGGACTTTAACAGCACACTTTCACCGATGGACAGATCATCGACAGTGAAAATAATTAAGGAAACACAAGCTTTAAATGACACATTAGACAAGATGGACTTAATTGATATTTATGGGACAGTCCATCCGAAAACAACGGAATACCCTTTCTTCTCAAGTGCTCATGGAACATTCTCCAGGATAGATCATACCTTGGGTCAGAAATCAAGTTTTGGTAAATTTAAGAAAATTGAAATCGTATCAAATATTTTTTCTGACCACAACACTCTGAGACTAGATACCAATTACAGGCAAAAAAATCTGTAAAAAATACAAACACATGTAGGCTAAAGAATACACTACTGAATAACCAAGAGATCACTGAAGAAATCAAAGAGAAAATAAAAAAATACCTAGAAACTAAGGACAATGAAAACACAATGACCCAAAACGTATGGGATGCAGCAAAAGCAGTTCTAAGAGGGAAATTTATAGTAATATTCCTACCTCAAGAAAAAGGAAAAACCTCAAATAAACCAATTAACATTACACGTAAAGCAATCAGGGAAAGAAGAAAAAAATAAACCTAAAGTCAGCAGAAGGAAATAAATCATAAAGATCATATCAGAAATAAATGAAAAAGAAATGAAGGAAACAACAACAAAGATCAATAAAACTAAAAGATGGTTCTTTGAGAAAATAAGTAAAATTGATGAACCATTAGCCAGACTCATAAAAAAAGAAAAAAGGGAGAAGACTCAAATCAACAGAATTAGAAATGGAAAAGGAGAAGTAATAATTGACACTGTAGAAATACAAAGGATCATGAGAGATTACTACAAGCAACTATATGCCAATAAAATGGACAACCTGGAGGAAATGGACAAATTCTTAGAAAAGCACAACCTTCTGAGACTGAACCAAGAAGAAATAGAAAATATAAACACATCAATCACAAGCACTGAAATTGAAACTGTGATTAAAAATCTTCCAACAAACAAAAGCCGAAGACCAGATGGCTTCACAGGCAAATTCTATCAAACATTTAGAGGAGAGCTAACACCTATCCTTCTCAATCTATTCCAAAATATAACAGAGGGAAGAACACTCTCAAACTCATTCTACGAGGCCACCATCACCCTGATACCAACCAGACAAAGATGTCACAAAGAAAGAAAACTACAGGCCAATATAACTGATGGATATAGATGCAAAAATCCTCAACAAAATACTAGCAAACAGAATCCAACAGCACATGAAAATGATCATACACCATGATCAAGTGGGGTTTATCCTGGGAATCCAAGAATTCTTCACTAATGCAGAGCAAAAATTGTGATACACCATATTGACAAATTGATGGATAAAAACCATATGATCATCTCAATAGATGCAGAAAAATCTTCTGACAAAATTCAACACCGATTTATGATAAAAGCCCTCCAGAAAGTAGTCATAGAGAGAACTTTCCTCAAAGTAATAAAGGCCATATATGACAAACCCACAGCCAACATCGTTCTCAATGGTGAAAAACTGAAACCATTTCCACTAAGATCAGGAACAAGACAAGGATGTCCACTCTCACCACTATTACTCAATATAATTTTGGAAGTTTTAGCCATAGCAATCAGAGAAGGAAAATAAATAAAAGGGATCCAAATCAGAAAAGAAGAAATAAAACTGTCACTGATTGTAGATGACATGATGCTGTACATAGAGAATACTAAAGATGCTACCAGAAAGCTACTAGAGCTAATCAATGAATTTGGTAAAGTAGCAGGATACAAAATTAATGCACAGAAATCTCTTGCATTCCTATACACTAATGATGAAAAATCTGAAAGAGAAATTAAGGAAACACTCCCATTTGCCATTGTAAACAAAAGAATAAAATACCTAGGAATAAACCTACCTAAGGAGACAAAAGACCTGTATGCAGAAAACTATAAGATACTGATGAAAGAAATTAAAAATGATACAAACAGATGGAGAAATATACCATGTTCTTGGGTTGGAGGAATCAACAGTGTGAAAATGACTATATCACCCAAAGCAATCTGCAGATTCAATGCAATCCCTATCATTACCAATGGCATTTTTCACAGAACTAGAATAAAAATTGCACAATTTGTATGTAAACACAAAGGAAACCAAATAGGCAAAGCAATCTTCAGAAAGAAAAATGGAGCTGGAGGAATCAGGCTCCCAGACTTCAGACTATACTACAAAGCTATAGTAATCAAGACATTATGGTACTGGCACAAAAACAGACATATAGATCAATAGACTGGGACAGAAAGCCCAGAGATAAACCCACACACATATGGTCACCTTATCTTTGATAAAGGAGGCAAGAATATACAATGGAGAAAAGACAGCCTCTTCAATAATGGTGCTGGGGAAACTGGACGGCTACATGTAAAAGGATAAAATCAGAACACTCCCTAGCACCACACACAAAAATAAACTCAAAAATGGATTAAAGACTTAAATGTAACGCCAGACACTATAAAACTCTTAGAGGAAAACACAGGGAGAACACTCTATGACATAAATCACAGCAAGATCCTTTTTGACCCACATCCCAGATAAATGGAAATAATAACAAAATTAAACAGATGGCACCTAATGAAACTTAAAAGCTTTTGCAGAACAAAGGAAACCATAAAGAAGACGAAAAGACAACCCTCAGAATGGGAGACAATATTTGCAAAAAAGCAGCTGACAAAGAATTAATCTCCAAAATATACCAGCAGCTCATGCAGCTCAATATAAAAAAAACAAACAACCCAATCCAAAATGGGCAGAAGAGCTAAACAGACAGTTCTCCAGAGAAGGTATACAGATTGCCAACAAACATATGGAAGGATGCTCAACATCACTAATTATTAGAGAAATGCAAATCAAAACTACAATGAGGTATCACCTCACACCTGTCAGAATGGCCATCATCAAAACATCTACAAGCAATAAGTGATGGAGAGGGTCTGGAGTAAAGGGAACCCTTCTGTGCTGTTGGTGGGAATGTAAATTGATACAGCCACTATGGAGAACAGTATGGAGTTTCTTTAAAAATATAACTACCACATGACCCAGCAATCCCACTACTCAGAATATACCCTGAGAAAACCATCATTAAAAAAAAGTTATGTACCAAAATGTTCATTGCAGCACTATTTACAATAGCCAGGATATGGAAGCAACCTAAGTGTCCATTGACAGATGAATGGATAAAGAAGATGTGGCACCTATATACAATGGAATATTACTCAGCCATAAAAAGAAATGAAATTGAGTTATTTGTAGTGAGGTGGATGGACCTAGAGTCTGTCATACAGAGTGAAGTATGTCAGAAAGGGAAAAACAAATACTGTATGCTAACACATATATATGGAATCTAACAAAAAGTTCGTTTTGAAAAACCTAGGGGCAGGACAGAAATAAAGATGCAGATGTAGAGAATGGACTTGAGTACACGGGGTAGTGGAAGGGTAAGATGGGAAGAATTGAGATAGTGGCATTTAAATATATATACTACTAAATGTAAAATAGACAGCTAGTGGGAAGCAGCTGCATAGCACAGGGAGATCAGCTCAGTGCTTCGTGACCACCTAGAGGGGTGGGATAGGGAGGGTGGGAGGGAGACACAAGAGGGATGGGATATGGGGTTATATATATACATATAGTTGTTCACTTTGTTATACAGCAGAAACTAACACAGTATTGTAAAGCAATTGCTCTCCAATAAAGATGTTAAATAAAGAAAAGAATTAATATAAAGCCAGTAATCTTCAGAAAAGAAGAGGTTGGTTGGGCTTGCCTTACTGGTTGCCAGAAATGATGGAACAGAGCTTAGAAAAGCACTACTGATAAAGCAATAAATAATGAATTTGACTACACTAAAAATAAAAATTTCTGTTCATCAAAAGATACTATAAAGCAAATCAAGCGATAAGTAAAAAACAAATCACTGAATGGGAAAATATTCAGAACACATGTCACTGATAAAAATCTCACAGTATATAATGAATTCTTACACATTAATGAGAATAAGAAAATCCACTGGAAACAGAATATTTCTACAAGCACTTGAATAAATAGAAACTCCAAAAGTCCTATAAGCATATCAAAAGATACTCATCTTCATTGATCACCAGGAAAACACAGAGATGATAAAGGAAATCCACATTGAAACAACATAAGATATAATTACACATTTATTAGATCTACAAGAGTTAAAAAGAAAATCTAACAATACTCTTGTCAATGTTATGGCAAAATGGAAATTCTCATACCATGATCGTACCATTATGGGAGCACATAAGTGTTACAATTTTTTTTGAAAACTAGTATAATATTATTTAGTAAAATTGAATGTAAACATACCACATGGTTCAACAAGTCCTTACCTGGGTAGGGAAACTTTTCACCATGAACCAGAAGGCAGGTAGAAAAAGTCCATAGGCATTTTGTTTATAACTGTCCCAAACTAGAAACAATCACAGTTTATGGATAGAATTAAATAAAATGGGCTATATTCTTAATATGACATATAATACACTAAAACATGAATGAATCTCATAAAAATAAAAATAATGTATAAGTATAAATATAATACATATGTCATGATGCTGTTTATATAAAGTTCAAAACTGGGCAAAGCTATTTTGTTAGAACACACTCATAGGCACTGCCATATTTTAAAAAAAATTAGGAAAATATTACTGCAGGAGCCAATATAGTGTTTGCCTTTGTGAGGAGGGAGAATTTGTAATCTTGAAGGCATAAACAGAAGGCATATCTGACATTGCTTTTTTTTTTTTTAGAAAATGGTGGTGGTGACATGAGTATTCCCTTTATCTTTAAACCTTGCATATATATGTTATATGTATGTTTCTGCATATATATTTCAGTTAAATTTTTTAAAAAATCCATAGCATACCTGGTGTTGATAAGCAAAATCCATTTTCTCTCATTTCTGGTTAATAGCTATGCTTCATTTTTCAGACTTGCTTGCAGTTAAGGATGGGTGCAAAACAGCATTCTAGCCAGTAGTACATGAGTGGACGTGATATGTAGGACTCCATGGCATGGCACAAAATATTTCCTAAATGTGGTCCTCCATGCTTTTTTTTTTGGTTTCAGATGACTGTAATAAAAACACCCAACAAGGCCTTCGAAGATCCCATTTTATGTTGGTAGAGGATCTTGAATGGTCCTGTCTGTTTGTATGTGAGTAAGAAATAAGTGTCTTTTGTGTTTGGACCTTTTAATATTTTCAGCATACTCTGAGTAATATACATAATATCTAAATTTTTCATAACATTAGAAGGAAAATACAGAGAGTTCGTGTTTGCATAATAATCTCTTAACACAATTTTTATGGGTATTATACTAATTATTTATTTTTTAATTTCTAGTGAGTAGGGGCAAGTCTCTGATTGGGTATCTTAAAATTTTTTTTCTATAATTCAGTATGAATGAAACAAGGTTAGATCTGTAATTGGTAAAGAAGCAGTAGTCACACACATTAGCTGCAATAGGGAGAAGTTTGATCATTTTTGTGATTTGAACGATGTTCATGTTTCTCACCATCTTCAGATATGACTGAGGATTTAAATTGCTTTTGTCCTGATCCATTATGGTCACAGAGGGACTAATCTGATGAACTGTGAAAATTTTAATGTCTTAATTACATTGATTGATTTTTAAATGATAGAATAATCTCGTATCCTGGAAAAATCCTGCTTGCTCATAACCCATAATTTAAAAAAATATACTGTTGTATTTAATTTGCCAAAATTTTAAGAATATTCTATCTATGGTAGTGAGGAGTATTGGCCTGCAGTTTTTTTCCCTGTAATGTGGTGAGAAGTATTCCCTCCTCTTCAATTTTATGGAAGAGTTTGTCTGGAATTGGTATTGTTTCTAAACGTTTGGTACAATTCTACAACAAAGTCATCTGAGCCTGGAATTTCTTTGTGGGAAATATAATAACAAATTCAATTTCTTTAATAGTCATAGGACTAGTCAGGTAATTTACTTCTTCTTGAATAAGGTTTGGTAGCTTGTAATTTTCAAGTAATTTGTTCATTTAATCTGAGTTGTGGGGTTTATTATCATAAAGTTGTTCATAACATTCTTTTACTGTCCATTTAATACCTGTAGCATCTGGAGTGACAACCTCTCATTCCTGATATTAGTTATTTGTGTCATTGCACATCATTTTTGGATTAGTACGGCAAGAATTTTATCAGTTTATTGATCTTCTGAAATAACTAGATTTTAATTTCACTGATTTTTCTCTACAGTATCTATGTTCTGTTTCACTGATTTCTGCTCTTATTTCTTTCATTCTGATTATTTTGGGCTTCATTTGCTCTTCTTTTTTTAGTTTCTGAAGTTACCCCAAAGTTACTGATTTGAGGTTAATGATCTTTTTTCTTTTCTAATACGTGTCTTTAATGCTATAAATTTTTTTAATGTAATAATTTAGCTGCATAATCTATATTTTGATATGTTGTGCATTCATTTTCATTCAGCTCATAATATTTTTTTAATTTCCTTTTTCCGGTATTTTTAGACATGGATTATATAGAAATTTTTTTTTTTTAGTTTCCAAGTACTTAGCAATTTTTCAGATCTATTTTTGTTATTAATTTGTAATTTAATTACATTCTTGTCAGAGAATATTTCATAGGACTTGAATCATTTTCAGTTTATGGAGGCTTGTTTTATAGTCCAGAACAGAAGATGGTCTATCTTAGCAAATGGTTCATTGCACTTGTAAAGAATGTGTATTCTGCCATTGTTAGGTGATGTGTTCTACAAATTTCTATTAGGTCATGCTGGATTATAGTGCAGAAGGGTGTAACCCTTACTGAATTTCTCTCTGTCTTATTAATGATTGAAAGAAGGGTATTGAAATCTGACTATAACTGTAGATCTGTGCATTTACCCTTCAGTTTTATCAGTTTTTGCTTCATGTGTTTTGAAGCTATGTTATGAGACACATAAACATTTAGGATTATTATGTTCATTTTTCATGATTATAAAATTCTTTTCTTATCCATGATAATACAGTTTCTTCTGAAACCTCATTTTTTCTGATATTAATATAGCCATTACGGATTTTTTAAAATTAGTGTTAGTATGGTATATCATTTTCCATCCTTTTACTTTTTACTTATTTAGGTCTTTGTATTTATAGTGAGGTGTCTGGGACTTAGAGAATCTGGATGTATTATCAATCTTTCTCTTTAATTTTAGTTGGTCCAGTCCATTAAGGTTAAATTCTTCCCCAAACATGTCTAAAACACAGAAGTCAATTATTTTGCACTTTCATGGAATTATCTCAAGACCTATTCAGTGTATTTTAGATCAACTGAAAATGACAAAATTTGTAAATTAAAAAAAAAAAAAAGAATTGGATATTTGGATCAAACATGTAGATACTCTACTAGTCCAGATCAAAGTCACATACATTCATCTTTAAAGCAGGAATTCACCAAAAAGATTAATTGTTTTTCTGAGGGTATTTTGGTGTATTTATTCATGACAGTTTTATATCTCAATTACATACTTTTAATCTTCTACTTGGAAGATGCCTATTCTGAATAAAAAATTATTTTTGAGACACTGTCCTCTGAATACTATATTGAAAAAATCCAATTAACTAACCCAAACTGCAGTGCTCCAGGGCATTCTTCTTTTTCAGTGGAGAAAACTATAAAAATAAAAATTAATACTCACAAATAAAAACATAGTTGCACAGAGTTAATTTTTTTCTGTTGATTTACCTCCCCCTACCACCCAACTTTCTAAAGTATATTATTATTTCCCTATTTCTAAGATTAAAGTATTTCTTAGGGATTTTTTTTGCCCCTGCCAGACACAAACCTTGACAGCTATCAGAGACTTTATGTAGAAGAAAACAAACATCAAGCCTGTAGCATTTCAAGGATTTTCCCTTCCCAAGCTTTACTATTCTATGTGTCAATATTGATCATTTTGTTTGTTTTTCTATCAGTTAAACTTCTAAACCAGGGAGTTTTCTGTTTTAGTTCCTTCTCAAAAGCCTATAATGCTGTTAAAGAGTTAAGTTTTAAAATTAGTATAAAATTTAATTTTGACCATGCCAATTATACAATAATAAACCTTTTGTGTATTTATGTCATTCATTGTTTTTTAAGCCAGTTTGTTGGGGGAAAAATACTAAAAAAGAAATATTTTAACTTTCTGGACTCTTAATTTTCAAGGACTAAATATATTCTCAGAGTATTTCAGTAAGAGGGAATTTATTATAAGAACACATGGGAAAATGTAGCCTTGAAGGGACTGGAACATTTTTCATTAAATAAGACAGTTAAGAATACAACAACACAGCCAAAGGTAAATATCTGAACAAAATATAGTAACCTGCACTATTCTAATTTTGTTGTATACATTCACTTTTAATTCTTGTATAGAATTTCAATGACAAAAAACATAAAAATAACTATATATCTATCTTAACAAGTATATGATATGTAAAGATGTAATTTGTGACATCAATAACATAAAAAAGGGAGTGAATCTATAAAGAGGTCCAGTTTTTACATGTGATTGAAATTATCATCAGTTTAGAATAGAATGTAATACCTTTAGGATGTTTTATATAGTTGAACTGGTAACCACAAAGAAAGCACTTATAGAGTGTACACAAAATAAAATGAGAAGAGACTAAAAGCTTGTCACTAAAAAATAGTCAAGGAAATACAAAGGAAGGCAGTGAGAAAGGAAATGAAGGACAGAAAAGTTATAAGACACACAAAAAACAATTAGAAAATAATGGCAATAGCAATTACTCCCCTGTCAGTGAGTTCCACAAATGCAAATGATTAAATTCCCTAATCGAAAGCCATCTATTGCTGAATGGATTGAAAACAAACAAACAAGCAAACCCAGGATACAACTATATTCTATCTACAAGAGACTCACCTTAGATCTAAGGATACACAAAGACTGAACAGAAAAGAATGGAAAAAGAAAAATAGAGCAGAATAATTTCAGACGAAATAGACTTTAAGTCAAAAACTATTACAAGAGACAAGAACACTGTATTAAGATAAGGAGTCAGTTCAACAAGAAGATAAAACAATTATAAATATGTATGCACCCAAAATCAGAGCTTCTAAATATATGAAGCAAATTTTGACAGAATTGAAAGACATAGACATAGACATAGACATAGATATAGATATCCACACAATAAAAGTAGGAGACTTCAATATTTTTAGTAACAGACAGAACAGCCACAAAGAATATCAGTGAGAAAATAGAGGACTTGAACAACACTATAGACGAATTGGACCTAAATATATACATATATGTATATATATATACATATATATGTATATATACATATATATACATATATATGTATATATACATATATATAAACACGCATATATACATATACATATATATTCCACCAAACAAGAGCAGAATATACATCCTTCCCAAATGCACATGAAACATTCTCCAGGGTAGACTACATACATGTTAGACCACAAAACAAGTCTTAACAAATTTAAAAAGATTGAAATTGTACAACATCTCCTTTCTAATCACAATGGAATGAAACTAGAAAGCAATAGCAAAAGGAGAGCTGGGAGACTTTACAAATATGTGGAAATTATACAACACCCTATTAAGCGACCAATGAGTCAAAGAAGAAATAATAAGAGTAATTAGAAAATATCTTGAGACAAATGAAAATGGAAACACAACATACCTAAATTTATAGGATGCAGCAAAAACAGTTTTAAGAGGAAAGTTTATATCTGTAAATATATACAGTAAGTAAGAATAAAGATCTCAAATCAACAATCTATCTTTATACCCTAAGGAACTAGAAAAAGAGCAAACTAAACCTGAAGCTGAAAGAAGAAAGGAAATAATAAAGATTAGAACAGTGATAAATGGAATAGAAAAAGTCAACAAAACTAAGTGCTGATTTTTTTGAGATAACAGAATTGACAAACACATAGCTAAATTGAATCTAAGAACAAAAGAGAGTAGACTCAAATAGGTAAAATCAGAAATAAAAGAGGAGACATTTCAACCAGTGTCTCAGAAATAAAAATTATTATAAAAGAATACTGTGAACAATTGTATGCCAAAAAATTAGATAACTTAGAAGAAATGAATAAATTCCTAGAAACACCCAATCTACCAAGATTGAGTTATGAAGAAAAATAAATAGGCACAGACCAATAGCTAGTAAAGAGATTGAATCAGTAATCAAAAACCTCCTGACAAAAGAAAGCCCAGGACTTCAGTGGAGAATTCTGCCTAACAGTTAAGAAGAATGAATGTCAATCCTTCTCAGACTCTTCCAAAACATTGAAGAGAAGGGAACACTCATTCTCTTTGATGAGGCCAGCATTACCCTGATAACAAAGCCAAAGAAAGACACTACAAGAAAAGAAATCTACAGACCAATAACTCTGATGAATATTGATGCAAAATTTCTCAACAAAATACCAGCAAACTGTATTCAACAGCATACTAAAAGGATTATACACCATGACCAAGTGGGACTAGTTCCTGAAATGTAAGAGTGTTTCAACATATGAAAATCAATCAGTGTAATACACCATATTAACAGAATGAAAAAAAAATCATTTGATCATTTCAATTGATGCAGAAAAAGCACTTGACAAGATTCAACACTCTTTCATGATAAAAACACTAAAAACTAGGAATAGGAGTTTACCTTGACATAATAAAGTCCATACAGTCATACCTTGGAGGTATTGTGGGTTTGATTTCAGACCACTGCAATAAAGTTAATATCACAATAAAGTGAGTCACAAATTTTTTGATTTCCAAAAAGTTATATTTATAAATGTTATATTTACACTATACTATAGTCTATTAAGTGTGTAATAACATTATGTCTAAGAAAAAATGTACATACCTTAAGTAAAAAATTATTGCTAAAAAATGCTTACTATCATCTGAAACTTCAGCCAGTGATAATCTTTTTGCTGATGGAGGGTCTTGCCTCGATGTTGACAGTTGCTGATTGATCAGGTGGTGGCTGCTGAAGATTGGGGTGGCTGTGGAAACTTCTTAAAATAAGACAACAGTGAAGTTTGCTGCATTAATTGACTCTTCTGTGAATGATTTCTGCTCTCTAGCATGTAAAACTGTTTGATAGCATTTTAACCACAGTAGAACTTCATTCAAAATTGGAGTCAATACTCTCAAACTCTGCCACTGCTTTATCAACTAATTTTATTTAATATTTTAAATCATTTGTTTCTTTTTTCATCAATCTTCACAGTATTGTCACCAGTAGAGTAGATTCCATCTCAAGAAACCACTTTCTTTGCTCATCCATTAGAAACAACTCCTCATCCATTAAAGTTTTATCGTGAGATTACAGTGATTCAGCCACATCTTCAGGCTCCATTTCTAATTCTAGTTCTCTTGCTATTTTTATCACATCTGTAGTTACTTCCTCCACTGAAGTCTTGAACCCTTCAAAGCCATCCATGTGAGTTGGAATCAACTTCTTTCAAACTCCTGTTTATGTTGATGTTTTGACCTCTTCCCATAAATCACAAATGTTCTTAATGACATCTAGAATGGTGATTCTTTTCTAGAAGGTTTTCTATTTACATTCTCCAGATTTATCAGAGGAATCACTATCCATGACAGCTATAGCCTTACAAAATATATTCCTTAAAGAATGACTTGAACGAAATTACTTCTTGATCCAAAGGCTGCAGAATAGATGTTGTGTTAGCAGGCATGTAAACAACATTAATCTCATTGTACATCTCCATCAGAGCTCTTGAGTGACCAGGTGCATTGTCAATGAGCAGGAATATTTTAAAAATAATCTTTCTTCCTGAGTCTCAACAATGGGCTTAAAATATTCAGTAAACCATATTGAAAACAAATATGCCATTATCCAGACTTTGTTTTATTTATAAAGCATAGGCAGAGCCAATTTATCATAATTCTTCAGGGCCCTAGGATTTGGGGAATGGAAAGTGAGCATTGGCTTCAACTTAAAGTCACCAGCTGCATTAGTCCCTAACAAGAGTATGCATGTCATTTGAAGCTTTGAAGCTAGGCATTGACTTCTCCTTGCTAGTTATGAAAGTCCTAGATGGCGTCTTCTTCCAATAGAAAGCTATTTCATCTACATTGGAAAATCTGTTGTTTAGCCACCTTCAATAATGATCTTAGCTAGATCTTCTGGATAACTTGCTGCAGCTTCCACATCAGCACTTGCAGTTTCATCTTACACTTTTATGTTATGGAGATGGTGTCTTCCCTTAAAGCTCATGAAGCAACCTCTGCTGGCTTCAAACTTTTCTTCTGCAGCTTCTTTACCTCTTTCAGCCTTCATAGAATTAAGAGAGTTAGGACTTTGCTCTGGACTAGGTTTTGGCTTAAGGGAATATTGTGGCTGGTTTGATCTCCTATATAGACCACTAAAACTTTCTCCATATCAGCAAGAAGGCTGTTTGGCTTTCTTATCATTTGTGTGTTCACTGCAGTAGCATCTTTAAGTTTTTTCAATAACTTTTCCTTTGCATTCACAACTTTTACAACTACTGCTATAAAAGACCTTGTTTTTAGCTTTCAACATGCCTTCCTCACTAAGTTTAATCATATCTAGCTTTTGATTTAAAGTGAAAGACATGACTCTTCCCTTTACTTGAACACTTAGAGACTATTGTAGGATTATTAATTGGCCTACTTTCAATATTGTTGTGTCTCAGGGAATAGGGAGGTCTGAGGAGAGAGAGAGAGATGGAGGAATGACTGGTTGGTGGAACAGTCAGAACACACACAACAGTAATCAATTAAGTTAGCCATCTTAAATAGGTGCAGTTTATGGTGCCCCAAAACAATTACAATAGTAACATCAAAGATCACTGATCATAGATCACCATAGCAATTATAATAATAATAATAAAGTTTGAAATACCATGAGAACTACCAAAATGTGATACAGAAATACAAAGTAAACAAATGCTGTTGGAAAAGTGGTGCAGATAAATTTGTTCAATGCAAGATTGCCACACACCTTCACTTTGTAAAAAACGAAATGTCCGAGGAGCACCATAAAGCAATAAAATGAGGTACACCTGTATGTCAAAAGCCTATAACTAACATACTCATTGGTAAAAGACTGAGATCTTTTCCTCTAAGATAAAAAACAAGAGAAGGAGGCCTGCTCTTGCCACTCCTTTTCAACATAGTATTGAAGGTCCTAGCCAGAACATGTAGGCAGAAAAAGAATAAAAAGCCATCCAAACTGGATAGCCAGAAGGTGGAGGAAGGAGGGAGAGAGGAGTTGTTTAATGGATATAGCATTTGAGTTTTTCAAGATAAAAAAGTTCTAGAGATGTTTCACCATGATATTAATATACTTAATTCTACTGAACTGTACATTTAAAAATAGTTAAGATAGTAAATATTATGTTATGTGTTTTTTAACACAATGAAAATAAAAAGCTCTTGATTTCTTCATTAATTCTAATTTAGAGGAAGTTTTTCCATGTCATTAAATTGTACATTTAGCTATACCATTTCTTTAAATAGCAATATCATTCTTTTAATATTAATTTGTGTTTACTTTATTGTTCTTCTCTGGCCACTTGAATTGAAAGCTTAGTTCATGAACTTTGGATATGTTTTGTTTTTTAATAGTTCAGTTTAAGCTGTGCATTTTCCTCTTAGTATAAGTTTATACTTAACTTACATGGTGTGGTATATATTACTTCAACTGTGATTCATTTGTAAGAAACTTGTAAGTTTTACCCTTTTCCTGTTTTGCTCTTTTTCTGCTTTGATATATAGTAAAATTTTTATTGATATAATTCATTTTTAATTTATTTTGGTTAGCGAAGATGATTTATACATGCTTGTTTTTAGTAATATTATGAGCTATATTTTTCCATGCAATATGTAATTATAATGCTCTTTTCTTTTGCTTGGCAGAAAAATCTATATATTTTGATTATAGTAAACTTGTTCATTGTGTCATTTAAATCTCATATATAAGTACCCATTATTTATCTACTCAACCTGCTGATTTATTAGAGAGTTATGTTAAAATTTTCCACTATGTTTGTAGTTTTATCAATCTGTTCTTTCATTTCTAAACGTTTTTGGTTTATTTCAAAGTTATGCTATTAGTTATTTAAAGATTGATGACTATTAATTCTGCCTTGGAGTTGCTTCTTTGACTCATATGAAGTTTGTTCCTCCCCTCCTGTTTATGCTTTTCACCTTCAATTCTATTTTGTTGGTGTTAATATTGTTTTAACTACTTTCTTTCATGTTATTTCTATGAATTAGTTCTAGGCAAGGAGAAAATTGTATATGCTCTGTCATCTTTATCCAAAAACCTTAATAAATTTTGTTTAGAGTTTTTTCAGGGTCTAAATGTGGTTAGTTCCAAAGAAAGATCTTTCATTTGATGATTTTATTCTGAGAAGAAAGATGCAAAATGGAGGAGCTAAAAGAAAACTAAACTGGAAGAGAGGAGGATGAAATCACTACATAGTGGGAAATCATGGGTGAGGAAATTTTTCAATAATATTTTCATTGGTGGAATAAGCAGGAGGAGTTATAGACAGAATAATTTGATATTTTAAAAAATATTTTAGAAAATATGGATATTTGGTTTTTGATATAATTTTCTTTAATCTCTCACAAACCCTTCAGTAATACCTATACTTTTTATCAGCGTTTTAAAATGCCATCTGTATATGTGCACATGTGTATATTTTTATTGTGATGTTGAGCAGAAATTGGCCTTCAGTCTCTGAAAACAGAGACTGACCATGGAAACCTAGTCTTATTTGAGTCACAAAAATATTTGGGGCACATCACAATGTTTGATTTTTTTATGTCCCTCTTTATTTTTAAAAATCCTTATCTACTGGAAAAAATATATTTGAAATCTTAGATCAAAATTAAAGTAAATGTGATTTTCATTCTCTGTCACCTAATTCTTATTAAATCTCTCACCAAAATGTTCACATTAGGGTCTACTTTAAGTAGACTCTTCATGAATCTAAGATAACATCAATCATACAACAGATAAATGGTATATTGATTCTTTTATATATATATATATATATATATATATATATATATATATATATATAAAACAGTATGTCAGAATTTTAAAGTGTGGACCAAGTGATATAATGTGCATAGAGTGCATTTACAGACTGTAGTTTAGATCCATATTTTCTTTTTGAAATCTAAAATCACCCATGCTGAGACAGAGGAAAAACTATTTGACTCATTTTATGATGAGGTTATTGAGTGCAGTTGTTAAGCATTTTTCTTAAAGTTGCCTACTTGCTGTATAGTGAAGCCAGAATTCAAACTAAATTTTTCTAACACTCAAAATTCTTTCTTCAATAACATAATTATTTCCATGATAAATTTAGCATAAAAATAAAAGTTCTAACATTCAGAAAAACAAAAAGCACATGTGGTGAGAACTATGTAGGAAACCAGAAAATTGCACATTAATGCAGATAATGTGTTTTTGAAGATTAAAGCTGTTTTTTATTCTTTTAACTCTAACATATGTGACTTTACTCAGACTCATAGCTCTACTTAAAAAATAAAGTGATTTTTTGGTGGTGAGGGGGACTTCCCTGGTGGTCCAGTGGTTAAGACTTCACCTTCCAATGCAGCGGGTGTGGGTTCAATTCCTGGACAGGGAGCTAAGATCCCACATGCCTCATGGCCAAAATAAACAAACAAACAGAAAAAAACCAAAAAAAACCCCCATAAAACAGAAGCAATATTTTAACAAATTCAATAAAGAGTTTTAGGTAATGGTCCACATAAAAAAAAAAAAGTGATTTTCATGGTCATGAAATGACATTTGCTTTCATCTTCCTATGGCTCTGTTTGTTACTTGCAAGAGAGTGTTCATAAAGCAATGTATTATTAAATCACTCAGACATAATACTCTACAAAGAGCCTATGAAAATGATAATGACTATTCCTAATTAGCTGATCATCCAGCTATAATTACTGTAGGATAAATTAGGCTATGAGTATCAAAGTAAGAAAATAATGAAGTGCTTCTGCCACAGTTTTTTTTTTCTTTTCCTTTTTTTAATGCAGTACATTTAGCTTAGAAGGACAGAATAGGTTTAATTTGCCCCCATCCTCTGTTTGCATAAATAAAGCAAATCAGAATTTCCAAAACCTAACCTGAGAAGTTTAGCTAAAGGTTTTATTGCAGAACAGCTCTCTTGATGGGGAAGTACTATTTATCACCGTCGGTTTTGACCCCACTTGTTTTGATCATGTTATATTTCACATAGAAGACTTTCATGATTACCTTTGAAAGAGCACTGATCTGTTGTTTAAAAAAGGCAAATAGAGCTCTGAAATCTAATATTGTGGTTTTGGATGAGATTAACCAAAATATATTATCACATTGTGTTTGAATGATTGACAGCTTGTTACTTGGAATTTATGTCACAAATGACTTTGTATGTAATTATATTAGTCTAATAAAAATCAAAAAGTGGCATCAAGTACTCATATTATTAAAAATAGTCTTGCTGAATTCTCTGCATTTGCATGCATAATTAGATAGAAGATTCAGATGACAATTGACATGTGACAGCTAATGTAAAATGAATGTTTAAACACTTGAAAATGGGTATGCCTTTCAATTCCTTAGAATTAATTTAGAAGAAGCCACTTTAAACTATAATAGGCAACATGAATCATATAATTTTGTGATTTTGAACTACTTAAAGACAAATCCTTATTTATATAGATTCTTCTTGATTGTATTCTCTGTCTACATATGATCCTTGGCAATTTTAATTCAGATTTCTGTCTTGCTTAAGATTTAGCTTTTAAGTAATTATGCTTTATAACACATTTGGGTCCTTAAGTTTGAATGGGTTCAGCATGGTAGGTTAGTGCATGCTAGATTCTTCTCACCAATGTATTGGAATCCTTACATTCCGGCATCAAGTGAAAAAAATTTAAATGATGATGAACTTAGAATTTTAATAGACCGTAATTAATCTCCTCTAGCTTTTTCCTAAATGTGAATCTAACATCTATACTAATTATAATATTGGTTTCAACAGTCTAATTTGTCATGCAAAACAGCTTTTATGTTACTTTAAAGTCAAAGTGGTACAGTTGGTAGAAGTTTGCTAGTTTTGAATACTGACACATAATAAATACTCTAAGAAGTTCTGCTGAAGCCTTGTATTCTTAGAAATCTAAAGATGCCCCTTTGAATTCAGCAAAGACATATATTCTTATCGTTTTACAATCTCAAATATTCCTATTTCCAAGGATAAAAAGAGGGCAGAATACAAGGCTAAATGAGAATGACATCATTCTCTTGGGCTGGTTTTTCAATGTATTTGAAGGACATATTCTGTTTTGTCTGCTAAGTCAAATAAAAAGTCAGCCTTTCAGAAGGATACACTGGTCAGTCTCACACACTGAATCAACCTTTGTCTGTCACAAGGAGACAGACCTCTCAACTAATATTAGAATTCATCTACAATATTCTCCAATTTAACTCATTGAAGTCAGTATCTATATCTTGATTTAGCTGGAGTTAGCTCAAGAGCCCAGGCTCTTGAGATGCTAGTTAAGGCTTCTCAGATGCTCCGTATAGCCCTAAAAGGCTGCATTTATTTGTTCAAAAATATTTATTGTTTGATTAGAATGTACATGGCTCTTGCAAGAGTTGAATAAACTGCAGTGAACAGGTATATATTAAGCTGACGTGATGGAGCTTACAATTTATTGAAGATAGATTTTAAAAATGCCTACCAGAACAA
Organism: Phocoena sinus; assembly: GCF_008692025.1. Taxonomy (NCBI): domain Eukaryota; kingdom Metazoa; phylum Chordata; class Mammalia; order Artiodactyla; family Phocoenidae; genus Phocoena; species Phocoena sinus. Next base: position 92,772,227 of record NC_045763.1, read on the forward strand.
ATGTAGCAATATAGATTATAATAAAATTTATTAACAAAAAAGAAAAATAGGAAAGGCGTTAGAAAGACTTTCTGTAGCAGACATATTTCTTCTTACAAACTGAATGGTGAGAAAATGTTAGCCAGAAACACAGAATAAAGAATATTCCAAGGAACAGGCACAACATGAACTTCTTTCCACACCTGATATCTCTACATATTTTGGGATGACCGCTCCACGTATATTTTCTTTTAAATATGCTGCAATGTCATGCCTCCAATATTTGTTCAAGTTGAACATATACCTGCTTCAATGTCTCTATCTATGTAAGATTCTCTGTGTTTAGCAGATTGTATGTAGGCAGTTTGCAATATTGGATATCTCACACAAATCAAAAAGGGTAGGGACTTCCCTGGTGGTGCAGTGGTTAAGAATTCACCTGCCAATGCAGAGGACATGGGTTCAATCCCTGGTCCAGGAATATCCCACATGTCGTGGAGCAACAAAGCCCATGCACCACAACTACTGAGCCTGCACTCTTGAGCCTGCAAGCCACAACTACTGAGCCTGTGTACTGCAGCTACTGAAGCCCACATGCTCTAGGGCCCATGCTCTGCAACAAGAGAAACCACCGCAATGAGAAGCCTGCGCACCACAACGAAGAGCAGCCCCTGCTCTCTGCTACTAGAGAAAGCCCGTGCACAGCAAGAAGACCCAACGCAGCCAAAACATAAAAAATATCAAAAAGGGTGGAAATATTCATTCCTTATATTTTAAGGTCAATACTACACTTTTGCACTTGTGTGCCGATATGTTCTAGCATATTGACTTGTATTGAAACTGCATTCTGAGGTTTGAGATAGACAAAATATCACTGAGAGTACACATTTATTTTTATTCTTTGGTTGAAAAGAAAGCAATAATAGTAAAGCACATGCACTTTATCACTGGAATTAAATTGGTCATTGACAACTCAGCTGTGAGCAAGTTTGAGAAAACATTGGTACTACTTAAGTCTCTGGCTGTGCAAGGATAATGTAAGCTAGAAAGAAGTCAGAATGAAGCTACAGGCTTGTGAAACTGGAGAATAAATGTAGAACGAATTTATTCTGGTTTTTTTTTCTTGCTGAATTGAATTTTAGTGCTTTACAAAAATTCACGCATGCTGACATAGTAGTAAATAAAATATAAATGTATTTTAAATCTTGATACTAACAGAATAGAAAAAAACAAATTTTATTAACTGCCAAAATGTTAAAATATACCAATTTATATTTAAGACTTTAAAGTGTTTATACCTAGTGAAAAGTAATTTTATTTATTAGAAGTGTCTCTCCATTTGAGAAAGGACATTTAAGGTAAACTAAAAATTTGCTTATTTCTGTTAATTGGTTAAAGTACTTTTACTAAAATGACAAGTAAGCTACATCTTATTCTTACTCTCTCCCCAACAATTTTGTCTAGATTTTTTTAGAAAAATAACACAAGTTTTAAGAATTTTCCTTAAATGAAGAAAAGTGAAGTGAAAATTATTTATACTGACTACATCACCCTCATGAACCTGGTATACTTATACAATTAGGAAGATCAAAATTTCAACTCCATCTTGTATCTAAAGAGTAATGAATTGCTTTAAAAAATCAATAGTCTGAAGGAAATTGTTGTCACACTGGAATAGACTCCATCATTACACATTTATCATTTGATTTATTGAGACTTTCTGTGCTAAATATGTAGCTTCAACTCACTTGTCATGTCAATTTTTTTAATGCATCTCAGACCTTTTTGCACAAGAAAACAATAGAGCTAGTTCATCAAAAGCATTAATCAAAGCTCATAACAATTTGTAGCTCCTTTTCTTTTTTAGAATTTACTGAGTGACTTTGTGTTTATTTCCTCCATTGAGCACTAAAAAGTAAGTCAGGCAAGCACATTATCCCCATTTTTGTAGATGGTTAAATTTAACCACAGAGAGGCTAGTGGTTTGCTGAAGACTCACATCCAGAAGCTGATTTGGAATCTGAAGCCAAATTTTCTGGATAAATTGAATACTTCTCACACCATTCACTTTACAAAACCTGAATTTCTATCAATAATTAATATATGTTTTAGCTCTATCCCCAAATGTATACCCTATTTTATAAGAGAGCTTCACATTTATATTTTTATTGGAAATCCATCATTTACTTCACAGTACTAAGTTGTCCCAGCTCATAAAAGCCTTGGCAAAAGTTTAGTTTTAGGGAATATCATATTATAATACTACATTGGAATACACCATTTTCCCTATCAATGTAGAAGCCCAAAATCACATCAATTGTTATTTTTAAAAATCAATTAAAATAAAGGGGGTGGGGAGAGAGAGAACAACTTATATTTTATTTGGTTATACTAGTTTGTGAGCAATATTATAATGTTAACAAATTATAATCAATTTAAATCAATCACTGTGTAATTTTGGTTCAATGGGAAATATAATTGAATATTGATAATTGTCTAAAAGTTCTATCAGAGCCTATTTACAGCCAGATAGATGAATGCAGGATGTCATGAGGGGAAAGCCAACACCATGTTGGAAAGCCAAGCTATAGGATGTTGCTTTACACTCTTATTACTGCAGTTCATATAAGATATTTCATATATATTATCTCTATTTTGTTAACTCATAACTTTGAAAATGTCTAGGGGTAATGCTAGACTTCAATATGTAGAGTGCATTAAGTGTTATTTTGATCAGAAACTCAGCAAAGGTCCCCTCACACACACTCTAAGTTAAAGGAAGAAGTATATGTGGTATTCGGTCAAGTTTTGGAAAATAAAGAAGCTCATCATCCTCTATTTAGTGTTCTCTGACCACTATAGTGACTTCCTCATCTGCAGTCACATCCCCCACCCTTTGGATAAGTATATACATTAGAGGTTCTTTTATCTAATAGACAGGAACAAAATGACCCCAAAGACTTACAGAACCCATGCAGCAAGGCAAAGCAGAACATATTTCACTATTCTCATCTTCATTTTTGTTTTTGTTTTTAGTTAAAACCTTACCAGTTTAGCATGATGGATGCTTATTGTTTTGATCATGATTTTCTTCTTATTTCCTTCATTTCCTGTGTGACTAAAACACTCCCATTGTCCACATTCTGTTCACTTAATGGAATCAGTATATGGAAACATTTGAAACCAGTTCTCATTAATCATGCATTTCCACCACTGCTTCAGTGAGTAATTGTATCTATGTGTTAATAGTCTTAAAAAAAACAAGCTTATTTTCTCTATGTGTAGTCCAGTACAGAAACCTTGATCATGAATAAATATTAGCTATAACTCATCATGTTCCATAATATATATATTGAGGAATTTATTTTGGTTTAATTTTGAAAACTCTGTATTTATTTATAGATTAGACAATTCCAAATGGGAATTTAATTTATTTCATATTTGCAGCTATATATGCTTTTCCATCTAGAAAATTTAACTTTATTAAAATTACTTTTTTCATTTTTCTTAGGCTATTGAAATGTAAAAGCTAATTCCTCAATATCCAGAGCTATGAAAAAGTAGTTATCTAGAGCACCCAGATAGGCTGATTTAAAAATCATGCATGGGTGTGCTTAACAGTTATTATTTGATTGAGCAGATGTGGCAGTTTATAAACATTTTGTATTATATAAAACTAGAAATAGAAGGTCAAACAAAAAGTTGAGTATTGGTACAATTAAATTTCAGAATCTAAAATTTCTCTCCATAGGCAAGGATGTAAAATTTAGTTAAAACATTTTAAGTAAATTTAGCTGGTCATAATTCCTCTTTTTTGTTCTGCTATGAGAGGCAGCTCTTAAATTACACTCAATAATGATTCTTTTTCTTCCTGTGGGAGAAGACCTTTTAAGTAGTTAGAAGATTTACAGCAGAGCTACAATTTAAGACTAGATAATTTGCTAGTATAGATACTATTCTTTATTCACAAGTAAACCATTGCCAGCTTTGTGTCCAAGAAGGTTTAATATCTTTAGTCAAGGAAAGAAAAAGAACATACATTTCTTTCTATTCTTTGTCATACTAAAAGTTTTGATAGTTCTTGCAGTAAAAATCAAACAAAAGTTACTTTGTTAAACCAATCATATTCCCCAAAATTTTCTCTTGGAAACCATGTTAAAACAATAAAACCACTAGCATTTTGTGGGAAAACCAGTCCATGGAATAAGACTTGAAAAATATGAAATGAGTCTCTATAAATTATTAAAGTGGGTTAATATGGACACAGATCTGGGACCAGAGCTGATTGGGTTAAGGTTTGGAACTTGTTCTAACTCAGGAATATTCTAGGGGTAGAGAAGGACAGCCATACATTAAGAAAAAAAGTCTAAAGTGACCTTCTTTTTTTTTTTTTTTTTTAATTGGAGTATAATTTGTTTACAATGTTGTTAGTTTCTGCTGTACAATGAAGTGAATCAGCTATATGTATACATATATCCCCTCCTTCTTGGACCTCCCTCCCACCCCAACCCCCCCATCCCACCCATCTAGGTCTCTATTTTGTTTACAAGCTTTTGTGAGCTTCTATTTTGTTTACATTGATAGCTAAGAGAATTATGTTTAGTAGATGAAACCCCTTATCATTTATCACTAACGACTTTGGATTGTTGAGAATAAGAGTGGTTGAGACATACTTGTTCTAGATGTATCATCTTGTTAGTATCAGGGCACCATTCAGAAGCTGTGGAAACCAAAGCAAGATACTGATTCTAGGACAGTTCCAATGTTTTTTAATTTTCATGTAAGAGTAGGACAGATACTTGGTTTAAAGAAGAGACCACATTCAGGATTTTGGATTGAACTTGTCTTTGGAGAGCTACAAGTCAGTTTCCATAGCTCCTCTCCACTTGGTGTTGTCTTAAGGAAGTTAAAAAAGAAATCACACTGTTTTCTTGCCACCTTCTGTAGTCAGTCTTTTATAACACCTGTTCTGAGGAGAAAAACATATAAAGGTTAAGAAGCATTACGCTTAGGATTGAACACACTCACCCATACAAAGTTATGTGGATTTGACAAAATCGTGAAGCTAAATGGT